>NC_069500.1:393733530-394033530 GCF_027579735.1 Bombina bombina
TACCTCATATGATTGAGGTACCCTCTGGTAAGAGAATACCACTTGTCGTGTAGAGTCCTCAGCAGCTGTTTAACTACCACTATTTCTACTGACATTTTTATGATATAGTTTGTGTGCCTGAAAGTGAAATTTTACCAGGAACTTGTATACCAAAATAATCATTACTCCATTTGTCTTTCTTTGCATTACATCCTGGTAATCCAGGACTCTTTTTTCCACTGTTATTTAACAACGGATTCTGACAGTTTGTTACCAATATAACTGACACCTTTGATACATTTGAATTAATATCACTCACAAATAATAACATTTGGTATTTTTTGTAGCGCTGAATTCTTTCCGATACTGACTCTCTTTCATATACACATATACATACATACACATATATACATACATACACACATATACATACATAGATACATATACATACATACATACATACACATATACATACATACACACATATACATACATACACACATATACATACATACACATATATACATACATACACATATATACATACATACATACATACACATATACATACACAAACACATATATACATATACATACATACACATATATACATACATACATACACATATATACATACATACATACACATACATACATACATACATACACATATACATACATACACATATACATACATACACATATACATACATACACATATACATACACATATATACATACATACATACACATATACATACACATATATACATACATACACATATACACACACATATATATATATATATATATACATAAACACATACATACACATATACATACACATATATACATACATACACATATATACATACATACACATATATACATACATACACATATACATACATACACATATATACATACATACACATATACATACATACACATACATATATACACATATATACATACATACACATATACATACATACACATATATACATACATACACATATACATACATACACATACATATATACATACACATATATACATACATACACATATATACATACATACACACATACATACACATACACACATACATACACATATATACATACATACACATATATACATACATACACATATATACATACATACACACATACATACACATATATACATACATACACATATATACATACATACACATATATACATACATACACATATATACATATACATACACATATATACATACATACACATATATACATACATACACATATATACATACATACACATATATACATACATACACATATATACATACATACACATATATACATACATACACACATACATACACATATATACATACATACACATATATACATACATACACATATATACATATATACACATATATACATATACATACACATATATACATACACATGTATACATACATACACTTATATACATATATACACATATACATATATACACATATATACATACATACACATATATACATACATACACATATATACATACATACACATATATACATACACATATATACATACACATATATACATACATACACATATATACATACATACACACATACATACACATATATACATACATACACATATATACATACACATATATACATACATACACACATAAAAGAGAAGGTGCGGGTGCTTTGCTCCCCTTGCTCCTCCTCTAGAACCACCACTAAATTTAAATATTTTTTTTATTTTAAATAAAAAACAACTATATTTAAAATTCAAAATGTAAAAATATACCAGAAATACCTTATTTTTATTTATTTTTAATGCTTTCATATTTTCAAGTATTAGCTTTTTCCTTCAGGTCGCCAAAAGCGCAACACATATTAGCTCTATTGTGTGCTGAACTTGAGCACATTACTTAACTCACAACGTTAGTACCGCTGCCTGCGCTATTGATTAAAATTATAGGGAGTGCTAAGAAAATGTCAGCAGTGTTAAGATTCTCTGGTAAACCGTTTTCCCCATGCACTTGTAATACCATATTGTGTGCTATTAGCACAGGTCTGATTTCAAGGTATCCTGCCTTGTTGGTTGCACAATCTAGCCTAATAGTAATTTAAGACATGTGCAGCTAAGAATTTTCTTTAATTTTGATTTATTTGATAAATAACATGCTTAAACCCAGTAACTCTTTATTCTAATCATAAAAATACAAAAGAGAGACTATGGAATTTAATTTGTTTTCTGATTTCCTTGGTGAAAACTGTCATTTTAACTTTTTATGAAACAAACAAAAAATATTCTATTTAACATGTAAACTCTGCATATGACTAAAAAAAAAAAGAAACAGCCAAGAAATGCCACCTGGAAGAGTCAAAATGGGGTTTCAAAAGTTACAAATTGTGGGAATTGAAAAGTCCAAAAATGTTTTAAAAAGCTGTTAAAAAAAGTGTTTTCAATTGATTGGAATATCTGTAACCCATTTCTCCCTATGCAAAGTAGAGGGGTGTTTTTGAAAAACCTAAGGCTTTTCAAAAACATTCTTTATCTTGAAGATTTTAAACAATTGGGAATAGGTTCAAATTTGAAAACCTTGTAAAAAGCCTGTGCAGTACACTTTGCAAGGTAATTCTTAAGTATTGTACAGCAATATTCTAATAATTGTGTGCTGAATCACAATTTACTCATGTAAAATATCTATTTTTTTAATTCAAGTTCCTGCACAAGTTACATATATGTAAGCCTAAAGCCAACAATTTGTACTGAATATGGGAAAAATCAAAATGACGTCTCAATAATCTTGGTCCTGCATCCTCTCTATACGCCACACACCTGCATCAGATTTATAATTAGTCTCTAAGGCCCTGCATACCCTCTGTCAGAAACATGCCTACAATCTATCAAACTACTGGCCTTGCAGCTCCATGTCAAGCACATCCCTATATCATATCAGATTTTGGGCCCAACTATCTCTCTTGGATGCCCATGCCTGCCACATTACCACCCCAGGAACTGCACTACCTTTGTCATAAACATACACATATAATACCTCTAGAAATAAAGTTGCTCTGTCTAGGCCTACAGAGCCACTCCTGTCTAGATTTGCAAGATCTGACCCAACGGTGTGTTTTAAAATCTTCAAAAATTAAAAAGAAAATTAATTAATTTGTCTGTACTGTATTTGAAAACATACAATAAAATAAAATAAATAAATGACTTGTGTCCTCTGTGGAAAAATAAATAGTTATGGAAATATACCTAAACAAGGGTCTACTCGTTAAAAACAGAAATTAGATTAATCACTCCAGGAGGTCTAAAATGTAGCTAGTCCCTAATATGTTACAAATCCTCCAAAAGTTTGTAACAAAAGAATATTTAAAAGAACAAAAACAAAAAAAAAAATGGGCAGAATGAGAGCTCCTAAAAAATATACACTTTTTATATTGTGAATAGTCTTAATAAGCCAAAACAGTGCAGAAAATGTGTCTAAACAGGTTACTTAATATGATAAAAAGTATATAAAAGATGAATGTATACTTTTATAAATATACAAATTAAACGTATGCCGGAATCAAATGGATACAATATTAAAAATGGATACAACATTAAAAAGACACCCTAAAGCAAATATTTGTATCCTAAATTAGCGTTATGTTAAATAACATAGAACATATGAAAAGGTAGATTAGGTAGATAGTGAAACCAATAAGGACTTATCAGCGGATAGTCGCGTTTGTTAGAAAGGTAAATTATAATAAATGTCTTTTGTAAATAGACAATGTCTCTCTGTGCACAGCAATATACCTTAACCTTTCAGTGATACTGGATAATAGCTTGAGCTGTGTTGTCCGTTAGTGGAATTATTCCGGTCACGTGACATGTATCCAGCCAACCAGAGATGTTCATTCACGGACTGTGAATCTTGGTTATACTTTGTATGGATGCAGTCAAAATTTTGATTGGAAGTAGATGCCGTGTTCTAAACCATAGTGAGTGCCACAACGGGATAGCCTAGATTAATTACTTCTGACTCCCGTCCAGCTCACTATGGGAAGGTAAATGATCAAACGATCAAAGAGATGTGTGTTATGGAATTAATAGGAGCACTACAACAGGGATTACCCATATGTAGTTTTTTTTCACAAAGTGACTAATGCATCTGTCCCACTCCTATGACCCTAACTACTTACACCAAATAGGTTTGTGAGCAAATCTACACGTTTCAGCCTGGGTGACCTTTATCAAGATCAGTCCTTATTGGATTCACTATATATCTAATATACTTCTTCATATGTTCTATGTTATTTAACATAACGCTAATTAAAGATATGAATATTTGTTTTAGTGTGTCTTTTTTTATTTTTTATTTAATAATTTTTTATTGAGGTTGTTAGGATTTACATCATTAATCAAACAGCTTACAATACTGAAGAATAACATAGGATCCATTGTAATGACAAGGTCTTAGAATATAATAATATGACTGTGCTACTTAAGTCTAAGAGATGTCAAACAAAAGTAGTAGTTAATTAAAAAACACTAAATAAACTAACTGTGGTAAATTGGAACCTCCTTTAAAAATATTATTGGTTCCTCTAGTTTCTCAGAGGGTCACTCATGGTCCCTATTACTCATATGCTACACACAGAGAACTTCTAATTATATAGACGGCCACTTAGGGTCCATGGAAAATAACTTATAAACTAGCTAATGATATTAATGGTCACTCTTGGACCTCTGATATTAATAGGATATATGGTCTCTTAGAGACTTATAGTCATAAGTATAAGCTTAAAGGTCATCAAAACTAATTCAATACATTGAACTTTGATTCTACAAAACAAGAGGAGAATCTGTAAAATTACTTAAGCCACATATGCAATATAACTGTATAGAAGGGTGGTATCAGATAGAGATATGCAACTACAGAACCATGTAACTAGGTGCACATGTATAGCATATCGATATAAACTGATAAATATTGGATATATGCTTGTGTAAATAATCGGACCATAAAGCAAGTCGCAAGACTATTAAGTATTACATTAAGTAATAAGGTTGATAATGGCGTATTGGTGGATAACATCTTTATGGGAATTGTCTCCACAAGCTGGATCATATAGATATACATGAGACAAGAAATGGGATGTCAGGCCACTGGCTCAAACATGTAGATATAGTAGAGATTTGTAGGACATACTAGGAGGGTATAGTTAGTTCCTACTTATATTCTTCACCATAGGCAAGAGAGGTAGATTTAACTTGGGCATGTTTTTATAATAGTGTAATAAGAGCACCTAGTTGAGTATTTTAAGCTATAGATTGGCCCTATAGTAAATAGGTATAACAACAGGAATCGCTGGCATGTATAATTCTTTAACAATTGAAGCAAAGTGAAGACTCTCTATTGTCATAAGGAAAACTATCTTCAGCTATCAGACCTATTACTGTATATATAAGCGTGCCTAGGATTCAGTCCACATGCCAATAATTTACTATCTATCATATGCAAGTATTTGGGAACACAAACATAGGAAAACATAAGTTAAAATTGCTAACAAGGCGATGAAAGTTCATACAAACAGACATAACTGTAAAGAAAATATACAGGACTAACAGACATCTTGAAAATATAGGTAACCAGAAACCCTGTTGGAAATAGATTGCGCTATCACTATAATCACCTAACACCACTTTTTTCTGGCTGAACAAGTCCAGATGCAGTACACAGAGAAGTCTGAGTTAGTTAATGAAAAGACCGCCACGATCAGAACAAAATTTTGTATGTATGGCAGAGCAATTACCCCAATAAACATTCCCAATGTAGTGCCCTTATATGGACTAAAAATGGATTATCAAATTCTGTTACAGGAACACATAATATGAAAAAATATGAAAAAATATGATTTAGTGATAGGCATCTTTACAGACTAACTACGCTAATGGCATTACATTACTAACAGTAAGTCATCCGGCTGGAAGCCTTCAAAGTTGTCACTGTTAGGTCAAAAATTAGTAGGGCAAAAAAAAAAATAAGCTGTCAAGTTACACGAATAAGTCTGAGGGATCCGATACCCATCCTATTATCGCTGCACACTGTGATAGTGAATTTGGCGTTGTCGAACCTGTGATGAGAGTTGGAAGTGACATCACCGGATGGGGGTGGGGCTTAGGTCTGTTTGTCTGTGTCGCAGTTACTTAGTGAGATCAATGCTACCAGATGTATATTTCCATGCTCTACAATAAAATAGAGTTGTACCATCTTTGCTTTGTCCTGCATGTGTCCTGCATCTCATGACAAGGTGTCAGAAGTTCTTGCCTGCGCTTCTGTTTCTTGATCGATGACGATGTCAAAGTTTACCCCACCTGAGCCTTTTGATTTCTCTCAGCCTGCAGCTTGGCCCACATTGCGTCAGCAGTTTCAGCGCTTCAGGATTGCTTCCAAGCTGGACAAGGAGAGTGGTGAAGTACAAGTTAATTCTCTTTATACTCTATGGGGAAAGATGTGGAGCCAGTGTTCAATGCTTTTACTTTCCAAGAAGGGGAAGTATTTGACTTTGAAATAGTTATGAATAAACTCAGTGCCCACTTTGTGCCCAAAAGAAATGTGATTCATGAGAGGGCTTGTTTTCACAAACGTGCTTAGCGTGTGGGAGAATCTGTGGAGTCATTTGTGCGCAGCCTGTATGAACTAGCTGAATTCTGTGAGTTTGGTGTTGCTAAAGAAGAGCAAATCAGAGACAGAATAGTTATTGGAATTGCAGATGCTGATGTCTCACTGAAGCTACATTTAGAGTCTTATTTAACATTAGATGGGGCTATTAGGATGGCCCGCCAGAGTGAACTGGTGAAAATGCAAAGTGCTGATCTGAGGTCTGAGAGTATTGTGGATGAAGTGCAGCAGTTCAGGAGAGCTGCTAGAGAAAGGCACAGTGTGAGTGGTAGACCTAAGATAACAGATAGGCCTAGAAGTGGATGGGCAACCGTGCCCATGATCAGAGTGTCATATGCCCTGCTAAAGACAAAAGATGTAGAAAATGTAACACAATGGGCCATTTTGAAGTGGTGTGTAAGACTGAATATATTAAGGAGATGCAGGTGGATAGAGACCAGGAGGGTCAATCAGTGTCCTTTGTGGGGTCTGTTGTTGAACGGCCGGGTTCAGAAGATGATTGGAGGGTTACTCTTACTGTAATGGGAGCCAAAGTTGCCTTTAAGATTGACACAGGAGCAGACATCACTGTAATGTCCCTTGCAGCATTCATAAAACTGCCTCAACAGCCCCAGCTGGTAAAAGTTACAACAAAAGTTCATAGTCCTGGTGGCCGCATTGATTGTGTGGGAAAATGTCTTGCCAGTTGCGAGTACAAGCAAAGGAAATTCACCATGTGGGTGCATGTGATTAGAGGTCAGTGTGTCAACAATTTATTGAGCAGAAAAGCAGCCTGTGGTTTGGGCCTAGTAGCCAAAGTGAATGAAATCTCAGAAGATATGTTTGGTGAATTGGGCCTACTGAATTGCAACCCAGTCTGCATATCACTTAAAGGTGACGCAGTCCCATACAGCATTAACACTCCCCAAGTGGAGAAGGAGCTTCTGCGTATGAAGAAAATGGTGGTTAATGAAGAGGTTGTTGAAGCAACTGACTGGTGTGCTCCCATTGTGCCTGTTGCGAAGAAAAACGGGAAAGTACGCATCTGTGTAGACTTGAAAAGGCTGAATGAGGCGGTGAAGATAAAGAGATATGTGCTGCCGACACTTGAAGACATAGCTCTGAAATTGGCTGCGGCGAAGATCTTCTCTATATTGGATGCTTCTAGTGGCTTCTGGCAGATACCTCTAGAACCAAAGTGCCGCAAACTGACTACCTTCACTACTCAGGTAAGTCGGTTTTCTTCTGCAGACTCCCCTTCGGGATATCCTCTGCTCCTGAAATCTTTCAAAGAGAAATGAGTTCTCTCCTAAGAGACCACGTGGGCACGGCAGTCACCATGGACGACATCTGGGTCTACATTGGAGGAACATGATCAGCGACTGATCTGCGTGCTGCAAACTATTAGAGAGTCCGGGCTGAAGTTAAATAAAGAGAAATGCCATTTTAGGAAAGCTGAGTTATGTTACTTTGGGCATATCATCAATGGGGATGGCATCAAGCCAGACCCCGAGAAAAGTTGTGCTATTGAACAGATGAAAAGTCCTTCTGATGTACATGAGCTAAGACTAATATTGGGCCTTGTAAATTATGTGGGCAGATTCCTCCCGAATTTATCCACTATACAAACACCCTATCACAGAGTTGCTAAAAAAAGATGTTGACTGGGTCTGGGGACCTTCACAGGAAGAATCTTTTATGCAGGTCAAGTCCCTGCTGGGGTCTGCCCCAGTGTTGGGGTTCTATGACCCTTCCAAAAAGACTGTGGTTAGTGCTGATGCAAGCAGTTATGAGTTAGGGGCTGCCTTGCTGCAGTTGAATGAAAACTAACTACAGCCCATCGCCTACTGTTCCCGTACACTGATGGCTGCTGAGTCAAAATATGCCCAAATTGAGAAAGAGTGCCTGGTAGCAGTTTGGGCCTGTGAGCGCTTTCAGTGTTACCTAGTGGGTTTAGAGAAATTTAGTCTGGAGACTGACCATAAACCGCTATTCCCTCTAATCAACTCCTATGATATTGATAAAACACCCCTAAGATGCCAGAGACTTCTAATGAGGCTGCTCAGGTTCAACGTTCAGGCAGTGCATGTGCCGGGGAAACAACTGGTTGTGGCAGATACACTGTCCAAGCTCCCGCTGACTGCTGCTGAAGAGTCTTCAACGGAATCGGATGTGAAAGTGTATGTAGATTCAGTTCTGGCCTCCAAGTCCATCTCTTCAGGCAAGCTAGAACAAATAAAGAAAGAGACATATTTAGATACAGACCTTCAAGAAGTTATAAAGTACATAAAAGAAGGTTGGACCGAGAGTAGGGCAGCCTGGATGTATTTAAGTTCTTACCAGTCAGAGAGGTCGCAGCTCACTGAGCTGGATGGGTTTGTGCTGTTCCAAGACTGCATTGTTATTCCTGTCAGCATGAGGCAGGAGATGTTAAACTAGATTCATGATGGCCACTTAGGCATTACAAAGTGCAGAGAAAGGGCAGCTACGGCAGTATGGTGGCCTGGGATCAGTTCCGACATTGCAAGCCATGTGTCTAAATGTGCCTTTTTCTGGGAACGCCGGTCTACTCAGAGAAAGGAGCCCTTGATTTCTACTCCGCTGCCTGCAGGGCCGTGGCAGAAAATATCTGCTGATTTGTGCGAACTGCACAGGGAAAATTCTTAGTCGTGATCGACTACTATTCCAGGTATTTGGAAATTGCACCTTTGAATTAAATCACAAGTCAAGCCGTTATCAGTTGTCTCAAGAGCTTGTTCGCCCGGTGGGGCATACCAATGGAGTTGGTGAGTGATAACGGAATGCAGTTCGGTTCAACAGAGTTCAGTTCTTTCAGCAGAGAATATGATTTTTTTACATTCCACGTCAAGTCCACATTACCTGCAGGCTAATGGAATGGCTGAAAGGGCAGTTCAAACAACAAAATTCATTTTGAAGCAATCTGAGCCGTACCTGGCCCTCTTGTCCTATAGGATGACTCCCATTCAAGTCACATGGTTTAGCCCGGCACAGCTGATGCTAGGACGCCAGATTCACATCATCTTACCCACTGTGGGTGTCTTCCATCCAACTAGTTCTATTCCTCGGGACGAAGTCCTTAGGAGGGATGAAGAGGCTAAAAGGGTCTATCGATCCTTCTTCAACAGGAGACATTCTGTGAGGCCCTTGCAAGAGCTAAATGCGGGGCAAAATGTCAGAATTAAACTGGATGATGAGAATAAATGGAAGATGCCTGCTACGGTAATCGGACGCTCTCCAGAACCAAGGTCTTATGTAGTCCTTACTGATGGAGGGACAGTTACACACCGTAATCGAAAACATCTTCAGCCTGTACCTGAGATTTTGGAACTGGATGCCTCAGTACCACCGCCGGTGGGATCCCCTGTTTTAAGAGGGGTGCCTTCCCCTCAGCAAGATAACAGCTGGGATATGTCTTTACCTCCAGCGGACTCTCAATCACCTTCTTCTGTATCAGAGGACAGTTCATGTAGAGTTACATCAAGCGGAAGAGTGGTGAAACTTCTGGCCTGATATCGGGATTAACTTTAGTTAGAACAGTGACCGGAAATATGGGCAGAATAACCCCCATGGTCTGTGGACTAGGGTAGTTTTCCCCGATGTTCAAGTCAGGATGTAATTCATGCTGTTTATATTTTCTGTAACTTGTTATTTGTTATATACTATACAAAACTGTTGTTGCATACCTTGTTATCTGTTATATTCAAATGAAAAAAAATGGATGCTTTGTCCTTTGAAAAGGGGAAGAATAGAGTTGTACCATCTTAACTGTGTCCTGCATCTGTCCTGCATCTCATGACAGAGTCTTCTGGTGATTTCCGTGGGTTTGTCTCTATGAATGCGGGTTAGTGATGATAACAACCCTCTATGTGTGTCTGGAAGCTGCATGGTTCCTGCATAGTTCCTTCAGGAAAGCTACGAGTAGCATATATCTCCGGTTTCAAGGTGGTGATATGGTGAGCTGAGGTGCCTGATGTGTCAGTGTCCATATATGAATGTGTAGTAGCAGGTTGCTTAACACTCTCTGCATGATCCTCCGTCTCAGCACATAGATGTTCCATGTTCTGTTCCTGGGGGTCAGCTGTATTCACCGGCCCGAGAACTGGAAGAGGGGCACTTTTGCTGTCATCAATGTACAGTAGCGAGGCGTGGCAGGTAAGCTGGGGTTAGCAATGCAGGCTTAAATTATGGTATTGTAAAATTATCTGTTCACATCTCTTAAATGAACATTTATAAGTGAGGCACAAAGAATTATACAAGAATAATACTCAATACTCACCACACTGCTGTTGTGTTAACCCCTAAACCGCCACTCCCGGACCCCGCCCGCAACCTATATTAAACGTATTAACCCCTAATCTGCCCCACCTACACCGTCGCCACCTATAATAAAGTTATTAACCCCTATCCTGCCCCCCTACACCGCCGCCACTGTAATAAAATTATTAACCCCTAAACCTAAGTCTAACACTAACCCTATCACCCCCCTAACTTAAATATTAATTAAATAAATCTAAATAATATTTCTCTTATTAACTAAATTAATCCTATTTAAAACTAAATACTTACCTTTAAAATAAACCCTAATATAGCTACAATATAAATAATAATTATATTGTAGCTATTTTAGGATTTATTTTTATTTTACAGGCAAATTTCAATTTATTTTAACTAGGTACAATAGCTATTAAATAGTTATTAACTATTTAATAGCTACCTAGTTAAAATAAAGAGAAATTTACCTGTAAAATAAAAACTAGCCTAAGTTACAATTACACCTAACACTACACTATACTTTAATAATTTAATCCTATTTAAAACTAAATACTTACCTGTAAAATAAACCCTTAGATAGCTACAATGTAATTAATAATTACATTGTAGCTATTTTAGGATTTATATTTATTTTACAGGTAACTTTGTATTTATTTTAGCTAGTTAGAATAGTTATTAAATAGTTATTAACTATTTAATAACTACCTAGCTAAAAGAAATACAAAATTACCTGTAAAATAAATCCTAAGCTAAGTTACAATTAAACCTAACACTACACTATCATTAAATTAGTTAAATAAAGTAGCTACAAATAACTACAATTAAATTCAATTAAATATAAAAAGCTAAGTTAAAAAAAATAAAAAATAAGTTACAAACATTTCAAAAATATTACAACAATTTTAAACTACTTACACCTAATCTAAGCCCCCTAATAAAATAACAAAGCTCCCCAAAATAAAAAAATTCCCTACCCTATTCTACATTAAAAAGTTACCAGCTCAATTACCTTACCAGCACTTAAAAGGTTTTTTTTGCGGGGCATGCCCCAAAGAAAACAGCTCTTTTGCCTGTAAAATAAAAATACAACCCCCCAACATTAAAACCCACCACCCACATACCCCTAATCTAACCCAAACCCCCCTTAAATAAACCTAACACTACCCCCCTGAAGATCATCCTACCTTGAGCCGTCTTCAGCCAGCCGACCACCGATGGAACCGAAGAGGAGATCCGGAGCGGCAGAAGTCATCATCCAAGGGGCACTGAAGAAGTCTTCCATCCGATTGAAGTCAACATCCAGGCGGCGCTGAAGAGGTCTTCCATCCGATAGAAGTCTTCATCCATGCGGCGTCTTCAATCTTCATCCATCTGGAGCGGAGCAGAGCCATCTTCAGATGAGCCGACGCGGAGCCATCCTCTTCTTCCCGACGAATAATGACAAGATGACGTCCCTTCAATTCCGATTGGCTGATAGGATTCTATCAGCCAATCGGAATTAAGGTAGGAAAAATCTGATTGGCTGATTGAATCAGCCAATCAGATTGAAGTTCAATCCGATTGGCTGATCCAATCAGCCAATCAGATTGAGTTCACATTCTATTGGCTGTTCCGATCAGCCAATAGAATGCGAGCTCAATCTGATTGGCTGATTGGATCAGCCAATCTGAGTGAACTTCAATCTGATTGGCTGATTCAATCAGCCAATCAGATTTTTCCTACCTTAATTCCGATTGGCTGATAGAATCCTATCAGCCAATCAGAATTGAAGGGACGCCATCTTGGATGACGTCACTTAAAGGTACCGTCATTCGTCGTCGGGAAGAAGAGGATGGCTCCACATCGGCTCGTCTGAAGATGGCTCCGCTCTGGATGGATGAAGATTGAAGACGCCGCATGGATGAAGACTTCTATCAGATGGAAGACTTCTTCAGCGCTGCCTGGATGTTGACTTCAATCGTATGGAAGACTTCTTCAGTGCCCCTTGGATGATGACTTCTGCCGCTCCTTATCTCCTCTTCGGTTCCATCGGTGGTTGGCTGGATGAAGACAGCTCAAGGTAGGATGATCTTCAGAGGGGTAGTGTTAAGTTTATTTAAGGGGGGTTTGGGTTAGAATAGGGGTATGTGGGTGGTGAGTTTTAATGTTGGGGGGGTTGTATTTTTATTTTACGGGCAAAAGAGCTGTTTTCTTTGGGGCATGCCCCGCAAAAGGCCTTTTTAAAGGCTGGTAAGGTAATAGAGCTGGTAACTTTTTAATGTAGAATAGGGAAGGGAATTTTTTTATTTTGGGGGGCTTTGTTATTTTATTAGGGGGCTTAGATTAGGTGTAAGTAGTTTAAAATTGTTGTAATATTTTTGAAATGTTTGTAAATTATTTTTTTTATATTTTGTAACTTAGCTTTTTATGTTTTGTACTTTAGTTAGTTTATTTAATTGTATTTAATTGTAGTTATTTGTAGCTAATTTATTTAATTAATTTAATGATAGTGTAGTGTTAGGTTTAATTGTAACATAGATTAGGATTTATTTTACAGGTAATTTTGTATTTCTTTTAGCTAGGTAGTTATTAAATAGTTAATAACTATTTAATAACTATTCTAACTAGCTAAAATAAATACAAAGTTACCTGTAAAATAAATATAAATCCTAAAATAGCTACAATGTAATTATTAATTACATTGTAGCTATCTTAGGGTTTATTTTACAGGTAAGTATTTAGTTTTAAATAGGAATAATTTATTTAATGATGGTGTAATTGTAACTTAGGCTAGTTTTTATTTTACAGGTAAATTTCTCTTTATTTTAAATAGGTAGCTATTAAATAGTTATTAACTATTTAATAGCTATTGTACTTAGTTAAAATAAATTGAAAGTTGCCTGTAAAATTAAAATAAATCCTAAGATAGCTACAATATAATTATTATTTATATTGTAGCTGTATTAGGGTTTATTTTAAAGGTAAGTATTTAGTTTTAAATAGGATTAATTTAGTTAATAATAGAAATATTATTTAGATGTATTTAATTAATATTTAAGTTAGGGAGGTGATAGGGTTAGTGTTAGACTTAGATTTAGGGGTTAATAATTTTATTACAGTGGCGGCGGTGTAGGGGGGGCAGGATAGGGGTTAATAAATTTATTATAGGCGGCGGTGGTGTAGGGGGGCAGATTAGGGGTTAATACGTTTAATATAGGTGGCAGCGGGGTTCCGGAGCGGCGGTTTAGGGGTTAAACAATTTATTTAGTTGCAGCGGGGTCCAGGATCGGCAGGATAGGGGTTAATAACTATATTATAGGTGGCGACGGTATAGGGGGGCAGGATAGGGGTTACTAGGTATAATGTAGGTGGGGGTGGGGTCCGGGAGAGGCGGTTTAGTGGTTAATACATATATTATAGTTGCGGCAGGGACCGGGTTTGGTGGTTTAGGGGTTAACATATTTATTATAGTGGCGGTGGGCTCCGGGAGTGGCGGTTTAGGAGTTAATCAGTTTATTAGAGTGGCAGTGGGCTCTGGGAGCAGCGGTTTAGGGGGTAATACATTTATTTAGTTGCGGCGGTGTATGGGGGCAGATTAGGGGTGTTTAGACTCGGGGTACATGTTAGGGTGTTAGTTGTAGACAGCTCCCATAGGAATCAATGGGATGTCGGGCAGCAGCGAACATGAACTTTCGCTATGGTCAGACTCCCATTGATTCCTATGGGATCCGCAGCCTCCAGGGCGGCGGTTTGAAAACCAGGTACGCTGGGCCGGAAAAAGTGCCGAGCGCAGCTGATAGTTTTTTGATAACTAGCAAAAGAGTCAGATAGTGCCAAACTTGTGTGCGGAACATCTGGAGTGACGTAAGAATCGATCTGTGTCGGACTGAGTCCGGCGGATCAAATCTTACGTCACAAAATTATACTTTTGCCGGTGTGTAGTGCTTGATAACTAAGGCGAATCAGCCTCACCACAAATACGCTGCGGAATTCCAGCGTATTTGAGGTTGACGGCTTGATAACTAGGGGCCTATATATCCAGTAAAGTTCCTTTTGTCAATTATTTTGTATCTTAGTCACATCAATTACGTTTACTGAAAAATCTCCCATATTGGTAAAATGAAAGAGATTAAAATGTCTAGCCACCTTTGAATCTTTGCTATAATTTTTTACATCATTCACATGCTCTCTTATCCTCACAATTACTTCCCTTGTCGTCTTACCGACGTACTGTATATGGCAAATCTTGCACTTTAATAAATAGATTGCAAATGTGGTTTTACAATTGGCAAAAAATGAGATGTCATAAGTCATTCCATCAACAGATTATCTAAATACATTTGTTATTTCCATCATACTACAGGTTAAACAAGTTCTTGCTCCACATCTAAAATTCCCCATCCTCCTTAACCAATGATCACCTGTAGTTGTTAAAGTATTCAAAACCATACTCGGGGACAATCTCAATGCCAAGGTCAGAAATAATTGACTTAGCAGGCATGGAGTGCCAATATAAGGAATGCAGTATTTCTTCAAAGTGTAATGATACTATATTTATCTATACTATTGTTATCTTAACTCTTGCACATTAGTTTATATTTTTCAGGTGTATATATATTCAATATTAATGTGTGCATTTTTGCATATTGTATATTATATATGAGTGACTTGTTTGTATATTTCCCTTAACATGTTATTCTGCAGAATCTGAAACTTGAATTAACGGTGACATATACTGTTTTTAATGTTGTGTGTTGTTAAATTAATTTTAATGCATTAAAGAGTTAATATGTAAATTACTTGTAGCCACCATAAAAGATGGCCACAGGTGTATTATCCTCAGTCTAAGAGGAAGTGCCACTAGAGGGCGCAAAACGCATCAGACGATTGGTCTATGTTCTGTACTTGTGTTGTATGATGGAATAAACTTCTCGTTTTATTATCCACTTCTGTGCTGCTGGACTTTTGTATTTTTATTAATTTTTCACAGATGGTTCTCTGGCACTGCACCCAGCCCATTTGCTGTCTCTTTTGTTTCTGCCGTATGATCGATTCTATGGCGTCTGACGTAATCAGTGGGAGCCGATCATGAACGCTACAATATTAAAGTAATGCTTGATGGCAAATTGATTCTTTATTGATAATAACATCCAATAACTTCAATCTGTGGCTTATTTTTAAAATAAAGAATCGAACATATTTTTTTTCATTGTATAATTAAAATGCAATCATAAATTAAATTATGTTAATCATATTTTAGTACAAGCTACATCTTTAAAAATAGAGCTTTATTTTAAATGTTTAAATAAATTACAGAATAATTGTGTTTATTAACATTAGAACTAAGCACTTGCTTCAAGTGTTCAAGGCTGTTGAATTAGATTAATTAAATAATCATATGAAAACTTGTCTTAAAATGTGTTTTCTTACAGATTGGAATGGTTAACATTCTCAGGGTGAAGTTGCTTACAAATTATAACAGTGTGAAGTAAAAAAAAAAGTAATTACAAAATTATATCATAGCCACACATTAAATGGAGTCAAATTTGAAAACCCTACAATAACCAGTGTAAAGCACTTTGCATAGTTCTTCTAATGGATTCTAATGGATTGGAGTAGACTGGAATACAACATTAAAAAAACACTCTAAGGTGGCTTGTGGAGCTTGTATGCTGGAGGAGAGAAGATGGCAGCGGGACCTATTTCGGAAAGGAACCAGAAAAACTGGGCATTGGGACCTGCGGTGGCCATGCTTGGGAAGGCCTCAACCCCCCCCGATAACGGGGTGATTAGAGAGCCAACATTGCTCTGACTACATCTTCATAGAGCTTACAGATTCACTGCAAATTCCTTAGTTACTAACCATGAACTATTATATTGTATTAGCACTCCTGTAGGACTTTGAAAACAAGTTTAGAAGATATATAGCTTTGTTCTATTAATTCAGTCTGGGGGCATACAGACAGATAGACCCTCACCAGGATGTGTGATCAGTGATTCGACCGCAAGATCGAGTAACAACAAGTGGCCAAAAGCTTACCTGCCACCTTCCTCTCTACTACGGGAGCTACTCAGGAGTGAAGTGAGAGAGTTGCACCAAAAGAGATACCGAATATTTATTATTATTTTATTATTATCAGGTATTTGTAGAGTGCCAACAGATTCCGCAGCAATATGAACATAGGTGGTATACAAAATAACATTTACAGGGGTCAAGTGGGTACAGAGCCCTGCCGAGAGTTGCACTGGTGTAGTTGGCTCTTATGAATGTGAAGTACAAACAGCTGGGCTTGCAGGCTTACATGCTATGGGGTTTAACGGGATAGCAGTGGAGATAGGAAGGTTAGTGTAGGTTGTATGCATCCCTGAATAGTGGAGTCTTCAGTCTTAAGATGGGAACCAGTCTGGAAAAATCTTGTAAACGGGAGGTAATAAGAGAGGAGGAGAAGGGGAGATCATGAGTGGAGTGAAGGGTACTGGAGGGAGAGTATCTGGAGGTTTAAGATCTAGGGGGGAGCAGTGCAGTTGAGGGCTTTGTGTGTCAGAGTGAGAATTTTGTGTTTAATCCTGGAGGCAAGAGGAAGACAGTGAAGGGATTGGCAGAGAGGTGCAGCAGATGAAGAGCAACGTATAAGAAAGATGAGCCTGGCAGAGGCGTTCATTATGGATTGTAATGGAGCTAGACGGCAGCTAGGGAGACCAGAGGATGGAGTTGCTGTAGTCAAGGCGGGAAAGGATGAGAGAGTGGATTAAAATCTTGGTTGTGTCTTGTGTTAGGAAATGTCTAATTTTAGAGATGTTTTTAAGGTGGAAGCGGCAGGTTTTAGTCAAGGAATGTGCGGAGTGAAATATAGATCTGAGTCAAGTGTGACCCCAAGACATCAGGCATGTTGGCTTTGGGTAATGATGGAGTTATTAACAGTTATAGAGAAATTGGGGTGGAGATTTTGGAAGAAAGGGGGGAAATAAGGAGCTCAGTTTTCGAGAGATTTAACTTGAGGTAGTGAGAGGACATTCAAGATGAGACATGAGAGAGATAGTTAGTGACATGGGTTAGCAAGGAAGGAGATAGTTCTGGTGCAGAGAGGTATATTTGGGTGTCATCGGCATACAAATGATAATGAAAGTAATTAAACCAGTTGGAATTTATTAAGGATTCTAATGAGGATGTGCAGATTGAGAAGAGGAGGGGGCAGAGGACAGAGCCTTGTGGTACCCCAACAGAAAGAGGTAACGGGGCAGAGGATGCCCCAGAGAAGGCTACACTAAAGGTAAGATAGGAAGAGAACCACAAGATAGTTGTGTTGCAGATGCCGAAGGAATAGAGGGTTTGGAGCAAATGAGGGTGGTTGACAGTATCAAAGGCTGCAGACAGATCAAGGAGGAGGAGAAGTGGCCTTTGGATATTGCTGTAAGTAGGTTGTTGGTAACCTTAACTATTGCTGTCTCTGTGGAGTGTATGGGGCAAAATCCAGATTGCAGTGGGTCAAGGAGGGAGTTTAATGTAAGGAAATCGGATAGACGTGAATATACTAGCTTTTCAAGAAGCTTTACGGCTAAAGAGAGTAGGAAAATAGGGTGGTAGTTGGATGGAGAGAAGGTTTTTAAGGATAGGTGTGACCAGTGCATGTTTAAGAGATGAGGGAAATATACCAGTGCTGAGGAAGAGATTGAAGATGTGTGTGAGTATAGGGGTAAGGGTAGAAGAGAGGGAGGGGAGTATCTGTGAGCGAATAGGGTCAAGGGGACAGGTAGTGAGGTGAGAGGATAGTATAAGGGCAGAAACTTATTCCTCTGTAACAGGGTCAAAAGAGCTACATTTTTGCCTATGTGGGTTTTGGATGATTGTGAGCTTTGGGGGGGTGGGAGACTGGTAGTAATTTGCGAGCCCATTTCATTTCTGATAGAGTCGATTTTGTTGTTTTAGTAGCTGGCAAAATCTTGAGCTGGGAGGTGGGGGTGGGCGGAGGAGAGTAATGAATGTGGAGAACAGACGTTTTGGGTTTGAAGAAAGAGTATAGATAAGAGAAGTAATGTTATTTATATAGATTAAGTGCATAATAGTAAGAGTTCAAGATTAATTTATAGCGAAGAAAGTCAGCTGAACTCCGAGATTTCCTCCAGTGTTGCTTAGCAGTATGGGAACATCTGCCTAGGTACCATGTCAGAAGAGTATGCCAGGGGTGAGGATGAGTGTATGATTTCCAAGCTATTATAGTTGGGACCAGATTGTCAAGGACCAATGTAAGGGTGGAGTTGTAGTGGAAAATAGATTTATCATGGCAGGAAAAGGAGGAGATGGAAGACAGGAGAAGTTCGAGAGAGCTAGTGAGCTGTTGCTGATCTAATTACTTGATTCTTCTGTGAAGTTTGGTGTGAGGGGTAGAAGGAGGGAGAGTTGTAGGGAGGGAAGTGATGTTACAAGTGAGGAGGTGATGTTCAGAAAGAGGAAAAGGGTAGTTTGTGAAGTTTGAGATAGTGAATAGATAGCTGAAAATCAGATCAAGGGAGTGACCATCTTTGTGAGTGGGAGAGTCAGTCCATTGTGACAGGCCAAAAGACAAAAAGAGTTGCAGAAGCTGTTTTGCAGAGGAAGCAGTGGGATTATCAACATGGAGGTTGAAGTCGCCAAGAATGAAGGCAGGTGTATCAGAGGAAAGGAAATAAGGTAGCCAGGCAGCAAAGTGATCTAGAAATAGAGTTGAGGAGAGAGGGGGCAGTAGATGACAGCAACACGTATAGAGAGTGGAGAGAATAAGCGAATAATGTGTATTTCAAATGAAGAAAATATGAGGGAAGAGAAGGGCTGTATTTGTTGAAAGATGCAATGAGAGGAAAGTAAAATACCAACACCACCTCCTTTTATCAGACCTAGGAGTGTGGCTGAAGTGGAGACCATCATG
Source organism: Bombina bombina (assembly GCF_027579735.1). Taxonomy (NCBI): domain Eukaryota; kingdom Metazoa; phylum Chordata; class Amphibia; order Anura; family Bombinatoridae; genus Bombina; species Bombina bombina. The sequence goes on from NC_069500.1 coordinate 393,753,366, forward strand.
TGACAGTACGGCAGAGGAAGCTGTTTCTGAAGGAGAGAGCCAGGTTTCTGTGAGAGCCAGAAGATTAAGAGAGTTTGAGATAAAGAGGTCATGGATAGAAGTGAGCTTGTTGCAAACAGAGTGAGAGTTCCATAGTGCACAAGTGAAGTGGGTGGTGGCTTTAGATGCAAGAGGAATACGGTTAATGTACCAGAGTATTGTTTTTGAAGTTTATTGAAGGGCACATGTGGGTGTGCAGAGCAAGGAAGTTGTGGGGGACAAGGATTAGGGGAGATGTCACCAGCAGCTAGTATGAGCAAGAGGGAGAGTGACATAAGATGATATACAGATTTGCAGTAATGTTTTTGTGAGTAGGTGCAAGGGGGAGAGAGAGTCTTTAGTAATGTGTGAAGTTAATGAATAAAAAATCAAGGTGAGATTAAGAGATATGGGCTAATGAACAGTGCAGGTGGTGAGGGGGAAGGAGTAATATAATAAAATAGTTTGTTAAAGAGACAAAAGGTGGCAAATATGAATATAAAGATATTGGACATTTTTACAAAATAGTCAAACAGTGGATAAAATACAGTAATACAACAGAACTTGTCTTATCCCTTGTCTAGTCATTGTTTAACTCCCCCTTAGCAGTGTTACAATTATAGACCAGAGCATTCAGCTGATTGCAATAAATTAGGTAATGACATGATCAAAGACAGTCAAAAGGCCAATTGGGAAAGTTTGATTCAGGGTGAAATAAGTAAAAAATAAAAGACAATAGAATTTGAGGGAAGCTGGGTTTATTCCATTAGTGAAATTAAAGTATTTAAGTATTGACAAGGCTTGAACATCACATAGATAAAGACAAGATATCAGCAGAGTAAATACGTAACTTATTACAGAGACTACAGACACATACCAAAAAAGAGGCTTGCAATACAAATGATACAAAACAGGGGAATTGGCAGGAGTTGAATGTATGGACCCAATTCACATACCAAAAGAGAGACTTGCAATACAAATGACACAAAACAGGGGGGTTTGCAGGAGTTGAATGCAGGGACCCAATTCACATACCTGAAAGCAGAAGAGAGAGTAGGTTAACTCAGCATTCCTTAGCAAATGTCAGTGATAGGGGACGTAACAGGGATTAAACTGATAAGAATAGTACTACTTAACACACCACTCCTATCTGGTGGCACATTAGATTGCATGCGCAGTGCCCCAAATTTGAAGTAGGAGGACCGACCAAGCATCTTTTTCCATCTCCCGGTTCCAAAAATCAATGCCATATACACGTCCCCTGATAGGGGACGTAACAGGGATTAAACTGATAAGAATAGTACTACTTAACACACCACTCCTATCTGGTGGCACATTAGATTGTACGCGCAGTGCACCAAATTTGAAGTAGGAGGACCGACCAAGCATCTTTTCCCATCTCCTGGTTCCTAAAATCGATGCCATATACACGTCCCCAGATAGAGGACGTAACAGGGATTAAACTGATAGGAATAGTACAACTTAACACACCTTATAATAACGCAGAGAGCGGCAATGCAGAGAGAGGAGTCTGAAGAAGAGGAGTCAGAGGAGGAAGGTGGCTTTGAGGAGGTGGAAGACCAAACACAGCAGGCGTCCCAGGGGGCTTGTTGTCACCTTTCGGGGACCCTTGGTGTTGTACGTGGCTGGGTGGAGGAAGAGACCTTCAATGACATCAGTGAGGACAAGGAATGTGACATGGCTAGCTTGGTATCCAACCTTATGCAAATGGGGAGTTTGCGGTTGTGCAAATGGACTGTTTGCGGTTGTTTGCGGTGCGTTAAATGGGGAGTTTGGTCTGTCACTGTGAAGCGGGCATAACCCTTACACTACCTGATCGATACAACATCATACCTGATGTTTTAAACCACGTTATTACAAACAATTTAGGAATGTTAGGTGATTTATGCCCTTGATGGATTAAAACCAGAATCTGCATCAACTATGTAATTTTCCATGGGAGTTTTGCCATGGATCCCCCTCCAGCATGCCACAGTCCAGGTGTTAGTCCCCTTGAAACAACTTTTCCACCACTATTGTGGCAAGAAAGAGTCCCTGTGGGTTTTAAAATTCACCTGCCTATTAAAGTCTATGGCGGTTTGCCCGTTCGCAAACATTTGTGGAAGTTCGCGTTCGCCGTTCATGAACCAAAAATTTTATGTTCGCGAAATCACTACCCATGTGTTCATTTTACAGTCTAATATATTTTCTATTAACACAACATTTTTTTCCACTTTTGAACTGAAAAAGTAATCTAAAATATTGATAAAGAGATATAGGGGGGTAGTTATCAAGCCGTCTACTTTACCTGCCTTCGCCGGTTCAATACGCCCGCCTAAGCTCGCCTACCATTGCCGCCGCGGACCTGCAAAATTTCGCCTAAGTTATCAAAAAAGCTGTCAAAAAGCTGCGCACCAAGTACGGGGCGATGACAGCTTTATTGCTAGCCTGTCACTAAGCACCCACACTAACTACACTGTTCTACACCCTATACCGGCGCCCCCGGAGCCCCCCGCAACTCAATAAAGTTATTAACCCCTAAACCGCCGCTCCTAGACCCCACCGCAACTATAATAAATGTATTAACCCCTAAACCGCTGCTCCCGGACACCGCCGCCACCTACATTATACCTAGAAACCCCTATCCTGCCCCCCCTATACCGCCGCCCTCTATAATAAAGTTATTAACCCCTATCCTGCTGATCCCGGACCTCGCCGCAACTAAATAAATAGTTTAACTCCTAAACCGCCGCTCCCTATATTAAAGTTATTAACCCCTAATCTGCCCCCCCTACACCGTCGCCACCTATAATAAATTTATTAACCCCTATCCTGCCCCCCCTACACCGCCGCCACTGTAATAAAATTATTAACCCCTAAACCTAAGTCTAACACTAACCCTAACACCCCCCTAACTTAAATATTATTTAAATAAATCTAAATAATATTTCTCTTATTAACTAAGTTAATCCTATTTAAAACTAAATACTTACCTTTAAAATAAACCCTAATATAGCTACAATATAAATAATAATTATATTGTAGCTATCTTAGGATTTATTTTTATTTTACAGGCAACTTTTCAATTTATTTTAACTAGGTACAATAGCTATTAAATAGTTATTAACTATTTAATAGCTACCTAGTTAAAATAAAGAGAAATTAACCTGTAAAATAAAAACTAACCTAAGTTACAATTACACCTAACACTACACTATGCTTTAATAAATTATTCCTATTTAAAACTAAATACTTACCTGTAAAATAAACCCTAAGATAGCTACAATATAAATAATAATTATATTGTAGCTATTTTAGGATTTATATTTATTTTACAGGTAACTTTGTATTTATTTTAGCTAGTTAGAATAGTTATTAAATAGTTATTAACTATTTAATAACTACCTAGCTAAAATAAATACAAAATTACCTGTAAAATAAATCCTAACCTAAGTTACAATTAAACCTAACACTACATTATCATTAAATAAATTAAATAAATTAGTTACAAATAACTACAATTAAATACAATTAAATAAACTAACTAAAGTACAAAAAATAAAAAAAGCTAAGTTACAAAAAATAAAAAAATAAGTTACAAACATTTAAAAAGTATTACAACTATTTTAAGCTACTTACACCTAATCTAAGCCCCCTAATAAAATAACAAAGCCCCCCAAAATAAAAAAATGCCCTAGCCTATTCTAAATTAAAAAGTTCAAAGTTCTTTTACCTTACCAGCCCTTAAAAGGGCCTTTTGCGGGGCATGCCCCAAAGAAAACAGCTCTTTTGCCCGTAAAATAAAAATACAACACCCCCAACATTAAAACCCACCACCCACATACCCCTAATCTAACCCAAACCCCCCTTAAAAAAACCTAACACTACCCCCTGAAGATCATCCTACCTTGAGTCGTCTTCAGCCAGCCGACCATCGATGGAACCGTAGAGGAGATCCGGAGCGGCAGAAGTCATCATCCAGGCGGCGCTGAATAAGTCTTTCATCCGATAGAAGTCTTCATCCAGGCGGCGTCTTCAATCTTCATCCATCCGGAGCGGAGCCATCTTCAGACGAGCCGACGTGGAGCCATCCTCTTCTTCCCGACGACTAACGATGAATGGATATTCCTTTAAGGGATGTCATCCCTTCAATTCCGATTGGCTGATAAGATTCTATCAGCCAATCGGAATTAAGGTAGGAAAAATCTGATCAGATCAGAATGAAGTTCAATCAGATTGGCTTATCCAATCAGCCAATCAGATTGAGCTTGCATTCTATTGGCTGATCGGAACACTTTTGCCGGTATCTATGGCTTGATAACTAAGGCCAATCAGCCTCGCCACAAATACGCTGCGGAATTCCAGCGTATTTGAGGTTGACGGCTTGATAACTACCACCCATAGTTTTGTGTCTAGCCTTTGCAGGGCATGTTTAATATAATGATATAGAATTTTCCTAAATACTTTTCTATTATCTATATATATATATAAAAAAAAAAAAAATAACGTTGCTGAATAAAAATAACTGATCTTTTAAAATATTTCTTAAACAAGTAGCAGAGAGGTAGCAGCATTATGTGCAGTTATTCATGATGTAACCCTTATCTAACCTTGACTACAGAGACCTTGATATTAGTCAAGCAAAAAAAAAAAAGGAAATTATTTCCACTGTAATGACCTAGGGAGCAATAACATGACACAGCATCCTTGCTCCATTGAGAACTATGGCTGCTTTGAGAATGAAATTGAATAAACATGTATAATCTGATGGATTTCTGTACATGGGTAACATCTGTCCTTTACAATAAAGTGATTCAGGCATTATAAGTGACAGATTGATAAATAGTCAGCCACAGTCCTCATTTATTTGAGAATCAGTCTGTTCCTTTCCAAATAGACATTTTTCCGATATACCCCTTCACCATCTACATTTGATGGACTTGAGGAAAACATAACTCTTTTGTAATTTATTTCACAGTTAAATCCATCAGTCTTAGCTGCTGATAGTCATTCATCCTCCTACCAGTTTTCAAGTGCATCTCTGGGGAAGGTACATTGAGCTTAGACAGAGTACCTTAGCAACAATAATTGCTAGCGTGATTTCTATAGTTATGCACTAAGCAAAAAATATCGTTTAACAAAATATTTTCATATGAAGGCACCTCAATTATATATTATAAAAATATTTTTTTTTTCTTTATATACTCCCTTTGTCTCAGTATAAATGACATAATATATTATAAACATTTTGTACAACATATTAACTGTTGTATACTACACAATCAAGCTTACACACATGTTCTTGTATTATTCTGTGTGTGTATCTGTTTTTGCCTGTATGTATATGATGCATGTGTGTTATGTATGTATATCTATGGATAGGTATGTGCGTTTAATCCGAAAGATTTGTTTCATCATTTTTAAAACTTCTAGTCCAGCCACATTTTGTCAAGTTGCAGTTTGTGTGTGTGTGGAGTGTAGGTATATACTGTATATAAAGTGTATGTACATATGCTTATTTTGCTCCCAAAACTTCACAGCACTAGTAATTAAAAAAGACCAGAAACTTGCAAGCCTGTGGTTATTTTTTGTACTTTTTCTTTTCTGGCACCCTGGCAGATGATTTGAGGGTTGATAGTGCACTTCTTGTGGACGTTGATTTTTTCTTCCAATATAAATTTAACATTAAAACGTCATAATGTTTCGGAACCAGTCCGTTCCCTTTGTCAAAGGATACATGCTCAGAATAATATACTGTATATAACATCCTCTTCACCAACCCGCTTTATATATACATATACCAAACTATGATCAACCCAATTGATTCACTTAGCTGTCTACATCCGTGTAACTGCCTAAGGCAAAGAGTTTGAGTTGATAAAATTGTATTACTGTAACTTTTCCTCAGAAGTTACTATGTATAAATATTAAAACCAGCTAAATATATACACAGTCACAATAGCTTACTTTCACCTAGATTACGAGTTTTGTGCTAAACAGGGTGCAAAACGAATGCAAAAAAGCTGCATTATTTCACTCTCCATATCGCTGCCATTAGGAGTTACTGAAAAGCCTCCTTGTGCGTGCGATATTGTTGCGTTAAGCTCCATACCGCATAAAATCCAAGGCCTGCTTTGACGTGCTCATGCACGCTTTCCCCGATAGACATCAATGGTGAGAGCGTGTTAGAAAAAAACCTAAGACCTGAAGTGCGGAATGAAAAATCTCTGTAACACAACCTCATTGATGTCTATGGGGAATAAAAACTTACGTTTAAACCTAACACCGTAACATAAATCCAAAGTCTAAACACCCCTAATCCGCTGCTCCCCGACATTGCTGATACTAATAAAAGTTATTAACCCCTATACCACCGCTCCCCGACATCGCTAACGCTATAATAAAGTAATTAACCTCTAAACCTGCGGCCTCCCACATCGCAGACACTATAACAAAGCTATTAATCGTTAAACCTCTGGCCTCCCACATCGCCGCCACTAAATAAACCTATTAAGTCTTAAACCTCTGGCATCCCACATCGCTGCCACTAAATAAACATATTAACCCCTAAACCGCCAGCCCCCTCGCAAAGCACTAAATTAAACTAAAAACCCCTAAACCTAACACTCTAACTTAAAATTAAAATTACAATATAACTATCTTAAAATAAATAAAAACTTACCTGTGAAATAAAAATAAACCTAACATTAAACTATAAATTAACCTAAGATTACTATTCTAATAAAATTAAAAAAATACTACCAATTTAAAAATCTAAATTACAAATTTAAAAAAAACCTAACAGTACAGAAAAATAAAAATCTAAAATTACAGAAAATAATAAACACTAAATTACGAAAAATTAAAAACACTAAGCTTACAAAAATAATAAACTAAATTATCAAAAATAAAGACAATAACACCTAATCTAATAGCCCTATAAAAATAACCCCCCAACAAATAAAAACACCCCTTAGAATACAATAAACTACCAATATCCCTTAAAAAGGCATTTTGTAGGGCAAAAGTTAAACAGCTCTTTTACCTGTAAAAAAAATACAAAGTCCCCACAACAGTAAAACCCACCACCCAACCAACCCCCCAAAATAAAAAACCCAACTCTAAAAAATCCTAAAATACCCATTGCCCCTAAAGGGGCATTTGTATGGGCATTGCCCTTAAAAGGCCATACAGTTATTTTTCACTGCCCTTAAAAGGGCATTCAAATCTTTTACAAAAACTCAAAGCCCTAATCTAAAAGATAAACCCATCCAAAAAAAGGAAAAAAAAAATTAACACTAACCCCAGAATATCTACTCACGGTTCCTGAAGTCCGGACATCCATTTCCATCCAGGTGGCAATATCTTTATCCATCCCGTGGGCGTCTTCTATCTTCATCCTGGCGGCGTGGAGCGGAGCCATCCAGGAAGCCAATCCCATCCTGCGTGGAGCGTCCTCTTCATACAGTCACCGCCGTACACTGAAGATGAATGCAAGGTAGCCATTTCAAATTGGCGTACCTTGCATTCCTATTGGCTGATTTGATTCCTCAAATTCAAATCAACCAATAGGAGAACAGCTTTTGAAATCCTATTGGTAGTTCATAACAGCCAATAGGATGAGAGCTACTGAAATCCTATTGGTTGTTCAAATCAGCCAATAGGATTTCAGTAGCTCTCGTCCTATTGGCTGTTTGTGATGCAGGAGGGCGGCAGTTTAGGGGTTAATTGGTAGCTTATGAGTGTTAGTGTACTTTGTAACAGTTTAGTTATGAGTTTTGTGAAACATTTTTGTTGCAAAATCCATAACTACTGCTCTCAGATGGCAGTATGGATCATGTCGGTATAGGCTGTAACGCTAGCATTTTAGCCTCAACGCACAACCTGTAATACCGGCGCTATGAAAATTGCACAAAAAAAGTCATTATTTTGAGTGTGGAATGGACATTGCGTTACAGGCTAAAATGCTTGCGGTATACCTATACCGACACAACTCATAATATGCGTTCCTGGTCATTACGCTGGAATGGCCCTTTTTTAAAAAGCCATACACTTATAATCTAGCCGAATATCTTTACAAATTGATGACAGATGGGAATATATCAAATTTATTTAGTAAACACTCTTATATGACAATGAGCAAAAGACATAAAAATAAATACAAATAAAAATTTAAAAATCTTTAAGTTTAATATACACTTGAAATTATATAAGGTGCAATATTTGAAGTTCATTGTTATTGTTCATAAACAGAAGGGATGGCGCTAAAATAATCCATAAATATTGCTAAAAGCTTCTAAATTATAATGTACATTTTAAATTCATTCAAATATCTCATATATAAATACTTATATGCTCCAGAAATGACTTCTATCTATCCTCCTAAAACATATGACTCAAAAAATATACAGTAATAAACTGTTAAACACTGAGAGCGTGGGGACCTCTCCCCATACTTAGATAAAAATGGCGAATCCGGGGTTAAAACAACCAAATGTTTAAAGGGACCTTCCCGTCAAAATATGAATGCACATAGATTTACTACATTTTTGAATAGAAGCATATTTACAATATACATGTACTAACAAAAATGCTTCTATTAAGAGTTTATCACTGTTTTAGTGTTAACATTTTTCTCTGCACGTGCATGTGAAGCATAGCTAGATATTTTCACTGCACCCACATTTTCAATAATGCAGCTGCTCAGATCATCAGTGGGGCTTGTATCATGTCAGCAATTAACAAATGGAGTCATTACAAGATGGAACAAGCACTTTAGGCTCTCCAAACAAGTATTTGGTTTAAAATGCTGGTGCACGGTGCATACTTAAATACACTTTTGAAACTGCTATAGCTTTTATTAGAAGCATTTTTGCTAACACATGTATATTACAAAACTGCTTATGTTCAATACAGAAATGCACCCATGGGGTTTTAAATTTTGGCTGGAATATCCCTTTAAGTTCATAAAGTGCTTGAGAGTTGATCCCGGGCTAAAAACCACAAAAACCTTAATGTGCTCCATTTGAGACTCCTTTAAAAGAAAGCCATTTTAGACCTTAAGCCTTAGGATACATTTGTATCAATAAGCAACACAATTTTGTCTATCCGTCATCTTTAAAAACTTCAGTCTCAGTCTAAGTACCTTTGTCCATTACCTTCAGGAGGGTCTTCCTTGCCTCTGCACATACGGCTAGATTTAGAGTTTTGTCGGTAAGGACCCGCGTAGCTAACGCCGGCTTTTTTCTGGCCGCACCATAAAAATAACTCTGGTATTGAGAGTCCACATAAAGGCTGCGTTAGGCTCCAAAAAAGGAGCGTAGAGCATATTTAACGCAGCTTCAACTCTCGATACCAGAGTTGCTTACGGACGCGGCCAGCCTCAAAAACGTGCTCGTGCACGATTCCCCCATAGGAAACAATGGGGCTGTTCGAGCTGAAAAAAAACCTAACACCTGCAAAAAAGCCGCGTTCAGCTCCTAACGCAGCCCCATTGTTTGCTATGCGGAAACACTTCCTACGTCTGCACCTAACACTCTAACATGTACCCCGAGTCTAAACACCCCATAACCTTACACTTATTAACCCCTAATCTGCCGCCCCAGTTATCGCTGACCCCTGCATATTATTATTAACCCCTAATCTGCCGCTCCATAAACCGCCGCTACTTACATTATCCCTATGTACCCCTAATCTGCTGCCCTAACATCGCCGACCCCTATATTATATTTATTAACCCCTAATCTGCCCCCCACAACGTCGCCTCCACCTGCCTACACTTATTAACCCCTAATCTGCTGACCGGACCTGAGCGCTACTATAATAAAGTTATTAACCCCTAATCCGCCTAATTAACCCTATAATAAATAGTATTAACCCCTAATCTGCCCTCCCTAACATCGCCGACACCTAACTTCAATTATTAACCCCTAATCTGCCGACTGGAGCTCACCGCTATTCTAATAAATGTATTAACCCCTAAAGCTAAGTCTAACCCTAACACTAACACCCCCCTAAGTTAAATATAATTTAAATCGAACGAAATAAATTAACTCTTATTAAATAAATTATTCCTATTTAAAGCTAAATACTTACCTGTAAAATAAATCCTAATATAGCTACACTATAAATTATAATTATATTATAGCTATTTTAGGATTAATATTTATTTTACAGGTAACTTTGTATTTATTTTAACCAGGTACAATAGCTATTAAATAGTTAATAACTATTTAATAGTTACCTAGTTAAAATAATAACAAAATTACCTGTAAAATAAATCCTAACCTAAGTTACAATTAAACCTAACACTACACTATCATTAAATTAATTAAATAAAATATCTACAATTACCTACAATTAAACCTAACACTACACTATCAATAAATAAATTAAATACAATACCTACAAATAACTACAATGAAATAAACTAACTAAAGTACAAAAAATAAAAAAGAACTAAGTTACAAAAAATAAAAAAATATTTACAAACATAAGAAAAATATTACAACAATTTTAAACTAATTACACCTATTCTAAGCCCCCTAATAAAATAACAAAGCCCCCCAAAATAAAAAATGCCCTACCCTATTCTAAATTACTAAAGTTCAAAGCTCTTTTACCTTACCAGCCCTGAACAGGGCCCTTTGCGGGGCATGCCCCAAGAAGTTCAGCTCTTTTGCCTGTAAAAAAAAACATACAATACCCCCCCCAACATTACAACCCACCACCCACATACCCCTAATCTAACCCAAACCCCCCTTAAATAAACCTAACACTAAGCCCCTGAAGATCATCCTACCTTGTCTTCACCATACCAGGTTCACCGATCTGTCCTGGCTCCAAAATCTTCATCCAACCCAAGCGGGGGCTGGCGATCCATCTTCTGGCGGCTGAAGAGGTCCAGAAGAGGCTCCAAAGTCTTCATCCTATCCGGGAAGAAGAGTAGATCCGGACCGGCAACCATCATCTTCCAAGCGGCATCTTCTATCTTCATCCGATGAGGACCGGCTCCATCCTGAAGACCTCCACCGCGGACCCATCTTCATCCGGCGACGTCCAACTGAAGAATGACGGTTCCTTTAAGGGACATCATCCAAGATGGCGTCCCTCGAATTCCGATTGGCTGATAGGATTCTATCAGCCAATCGGAATTAAGGTAGGAATATTCTGATTGGCTGATGGAATCAGCCAATCAGAATCAAGTTCAATCCGATTGGCTGATCCAATCAGCCAATCAGATTGAGCTCGCATTCTATTGACTGTTCCAATCAGCCAATCAGATTGAGCTCGCATTCTATTGGCTGTTCCGATCAGTTGGACGTCGCCGGATGAAGATGGGTCCACGGTGGAGGTCTTCAGGATGGAGCCGGTCCTCATCGGATGAAGATAGAAGATGCCGCTTGGAAGATGATGGTTGCCGGTCCGGATCTACTCTTCTTCCCGGATAGGATGAAGACTTTGGAGCCTCTTCTGGACCTCTTCAGCCGCCAGAAGATGGATCGCCAGCCCCCACTTGGGTTGGATGAAGATTTTGGAGCCAGGACGGATCGGTGAACCTGGTATGGTGAAGACAAGGTAGGATGATCTTCAGGGGCTTAGTGTTAGGTTTATTTAAGGGGGGTTTGGGTTAGATTAGGGGTATGTGGGTGGTGGGTTGTAATGTTGGGGGGGTATTGTATGTTTTTTTTTACAGGCAAAAGAGCTGAACTTCTTGGGGCATGCCCCGCAAAGGGCCCTGTTCAGGGCTGGTAAGGTAAAAGAGCTTTGAACTTTAGTAATTTAGAATAGGGCATTTTTTTATTTTGGGGGGCTTTGTTATTTTATTAGGGGGCTTAGAGTAGGTGTAATTAGTTTAAAATTGTTGTAATATTTTTCTTATGTTTGTAAATATTTTTTTATTTTTTGTAACTTAGTTCTTTTTTATTTGTTGTACTTTAGTTAGTTTATTTCATTGTAGTTATTTGTAGGTATTGTATTTAATTTATTTATTGATAGTGTAGTGTTAGGTTTAATTGTAGGTAATTGTAGGTATTTTATTTAATTAATTTATTGATAGTGTAGTGTTAGGTTTAATTGTAACTTAGGTTAGGATTTATTTTACAGGTAAATTTGTAATTATTTTAACTATTTTAGCTATTAAATAGTTCTTAACTATTTAATAGCTATTGTACCTGGTTAAAATAAATACAAAGTTACCTGTAAAATAAATATTAATCCTAAAATAGCTATAATATAATTATAATTTATATTGTAGCTATATTAGGGTTTATTTTACAGGTAAGTATTTAGCTTTAAATAGGAATAATTTATTTAATAAGAGTGAATTAATTTTGTTAGATTAAAATTATATTTAATTTAGGGGGGTGTTAGTGTTAGGGTTAGACTTAGCTTTAGGGGTTAATACATTTATTAGAATAGTGGCGAGATTCGGTCGGCAGATTAGGGGTTAATAATTGAAGTTAGGTGTCGGCGATGTTAGGGAGGGCAGGTTAGGGGTTACTAAATATAATATAGGGGTCGGCGGTGTTAGGGGCAACAGATTATGGGTACATAGCTATAATGTAGCTGGCGGCTCTTTGCGGTCGGCAGATTAGGGGTTAATTATTGTAGGTAGGTGGCGGCGACGTTGTGGGGGGCAGGTTAGGGGTTAATAAATATAATATAGGGGTCGGCGATGTTAGGGCAGCAGATTAGGGGTACATAGGGATAATGTAGCTGGCGGCGGCGTGCAGACAGCAGATTAGGGGTTAATAAGTGTAGGTAGCTGGCGGCGACGTTGTGGGGGCAGATTAGGGGTTAATAAATATAATAGAGGGGTCGGCGGTGTTAGGGGCAGCAGATTAGGGGTACATAAGGATAACGTAGGTGGCGGTCGGCAGATTAGGGGTTAAAAAAATGTAATCGAGTTGCGGAGATGTGGGGGGACCTTGGTTTAGGGGTACATAGGTAGTTTATGGGTGTTAGTGTACTTTAGAGCACAGTAGTTAAGAACTTTATGAACCGGCGTTAGCCCAGAAACCTCTTAACTACTGACTTTTTTCTGCGGCAGGAGTTTTGTCGTTAGATTTCTAACGCTCACTTCAGCCACGACTCTAAATACCGGAGTTAGAAAAATCCCATTGAAAAGATAGGATACGCAATTGACGTAAGGGGATCTGCGGTATGGAAAAGTCGCGGCTGAAAAGTGAGCGTTAGACCCTTTTTTGAGTGACTCCAAATACCGGAGGTAGCCTAAAACCAGCGTTAGGAGCCTCTAACGCTGGTTTTCACGGCTACCGCCAAACTCTAAATCTAGGCCATAGTTTGTTTGGTTCGCAGGGTCCCGACCTTATCCTTAGGTTTCCTCCAACGGTTATGGACTGTATGTGTTCCACTCACACAGAGTGGATGAATGTAGCTTGTTAGCGTTATCAAACTAACTTCCTCAGCCTTCTATGTGTTTCACCTATATGTGACCTTTTTTAAAATAGTTGGTGTCAGTTGTAAACGGATTTAAATCCCTTGTAGTTCAATCTCATTGGTTCTTTGTATCCCATCATAGTAGTTTCTTTGTAAAACCAGGCTTATTGCTTTATTTAATTTGTTTGGTGCTTATTACAAATAAAAAAAGTATTAAAAAGAACAATTCATTATTTCATCCCTAAAATTGTCAAAAATGGGCAATCTCCATAATGTGTTATCAGACTCAATTCATCAGGGGTTTTAGTAAATATATAATATATACCTTAATAAATGCAGGAAACAACAATTTGTACCAAAATGCCTACCATCATAACTAAAAAAAAAACTTATACGGACCCTAGTGGTCCAATAATTGCTTTTTGATATACCTGTATATATATATATATATATATATATATATATACATACTGTGCCTTAATTGTACAAAATTGGGAATATTTGAACACATCGAAAATATTTAAAATATTTCAAAACTATTCTAATGCAATTCTTAAAACCGTCTAAAACGAAAAAATATAATAATAATTAATTCATTTATCATTTTAAAAAAAAAATATTGATAAACAATTGTCAGATTGGGAAATGGGTAATATCATAAACATTTTGAATGATGTTAATCCCCAATTCTCAGGTCAGAAAAGGGGTAATATCTAGTTCTGAATTCAACCCATTTGAGTGAATTGTATTAAAGTTTATATGAACTCTGCTTCTTTTTTCAGAAGTTAATTTTCATAATACCCCCTCTCCAATTTGCCTTCAATAGTTCCCAATATTTTACATCTTTCATGCTGTTTCCATGAGTTTCCCTAAAATAGCTATACAAATGTGTGTCCAAATTTCACTCTTCTATATTGCAAAGATGCTCATTAATTCTGTCCCTTAGACACCTTGTCATTTCACCTATGTATATTAAATTGCACGAACATAGCAACTTATATACAACCCCCTTATGAGTTCATCTGATTATATCATTAATCACATATTCATTTTTTAAGGATGGGATAGCAAAAGTATTCTTTTTACTGCTATATCTACATGTCGGACATAATAGGCAGGGGAAAAAAACTTTTATTTCCTTTCCTTCCAGATCTCTGATTGTGCTTCTTTTTTGGGGCCTCTTAAACTCACTCGGTGCCAATCTTGATTTGAAATTATTAGTTTTTCTATACACAATCCTTGGATATGGTGAGATCTTATCACCCAAAATGGGGTCATTTTAATTAAGTGCCAGTGTCTCCTCATTATTCTTCTAATCACATTATGATCTTCGCTATATTCCGTCACAAAAGGCACATTCAAGCTGTAGTTTGAATCTCTTTCTATTTTCGTCTCATGGTGTAATAAACTTTTTCTTTCTGTATTTCTCACTCTATCTGCTACCCCTTTGATCTTCTATATACTGTACCCTCGATCAATAAATCTCTTTTTCAGAATTTTTGTCTGTTCTTCAAAATCAGTTGCATTAGAGCAATTATTTCTTATAAGGAGAAACTGGCCCACTGGGCTGTTGTCTTTCCACTCTTTGACATGGCAGCTATTAGTATGTATATAATTATTAGAATCCAACTTTTTGAAGTGGGTTCTAGTCTCAAAATGTTTATTGTTCATTATTATTTCTAAATCAAAAAGTGTTATCTTATCCCTACTATACTCGTAGGTAAAGCTGAGGCCCCTATCATTGCTATTCATTTGTAGGAAAAAGTATTCTAGAGCTGCTTCACTAGCCCTCCATATTATAAGGATATCATCGATATACCTTTTAAAAAGCACAAGATTCGCTCCCAGCTCGGAGAACAATAAGAATCTTTGTTCCAAATCTCCCTCACATAGATTTGCATAGCTGGGTGTGACTCTTGTGCCCATTGCTGTTCCCTATATCTGTAGATAGTACACACCATTGAATGAGAAATAGTTATGTTCAAATATAATTCTTATACTAACCAATATGAATGTCTGTTGCACCTGGGGTAATTCACTGTCATGTTCTGAACTGGATCCAGTCCCAAATTATGGTTAATTGCTGTATATAATGAGGAAACATCACATGTGGCAAGTATTAAGCCTTCCTCCCACTCTATTCCTTGCAGTAGTCTTAGAACGTTAGTGGAGTGCTTTAAGTAAGAATTTAACTAATTTACATATTTCTATAGAAAAGCATCTACGTACTGGGAGAGATTGGACATGATGGATCCTATCCCCGAAACTATTGGCCTACCCGGGTGGTTTTCTAGATTTTTATGGATCTTTGGCAGGAAATAAAATATTGGTATTCGGGGAAATTGTGGTTTTAAGAATAGATATTCTTTTTCATTAAGTATCCCGTCCGCCACGTTTTCTATAGGATCCATACCCAATTTCTTATATGTCTTTTTCTCACTTAACAGTTGTTCTGCCTCTATTAGGTAAGGTATTTTTCTGTGTCCAACACAACCCCCCCCCCCCATCTGCTTGTTTTATGGTTATCTGTTTATCTTTCCTGCTCATGTTGAAATTAGTTTTCTTTTTTGTCTCATCATATTTCCTCAAATGATCAACTACAAATCTCTGAATAAATTCCAGGTTGCTTCCTTTAGCATATAATGGATAATATTTTGATTTAAGTTTGAGATCACTAAGCTTGAAATTACTATTTTGATTTTCCTGATTATTCTCCATTAGGTACTTTCTATCTATAGTTTTTTTTTTTTTTTAAAGAATTTCTTTACATTCACATATGTATCAAATTTGTTCATGGTTCTAGTTGGGGCAAATGTTAGACCCAGACCCAAGACCTTCTGTTCCTCCTTAGATAATTTCCTTTGACTAATGTTAAAGATACCTTCCTGGTCTTTTTCTATATTGATCTCTTTACTTTTCTTCTTTCTTCTTCCTCCTCTACTCCCTCTAAAGGTCTTTTTCTTTCTCTTATCCTTTGGGTTTCTGTTACATCTTTTGAACTGCCATCTTTTGGAGGGCTTTTTACTACAAAAATATTCTGAGGGAGTTGTTGTTTATCTCTTTCATCTATTTGAAGTGGTCCGAATCTATTCCTAGTGGATAATTCCCACCTGTTTGTCTCTCTATCATTCCAATGCCCTCTATGGTTGCCATATTGGGTATGAGTTATCTCTCTATTATCATAGTTCCTTTCTTGATTATATGTTTTCTCCATATTGCCAAAATATCTGTCTTGATCTCTCCTGTAGTTAAAAGTGTTTGTATTATCTTTTCTTCTACTATAATAGCCTCTATCTTGATACTAATGATATGTTTGTCTTTGTGGGTAATTCCAATTTCCTCTATTAAATTGTCCCCTATCACTATGATGTTCCTGATATCTATTTGAATTCCATCTATCCATATACCTATTCCCTTGATAGAACTCCCAACTTCTATATGGTGTGTTTTTGTTTTCTCTTCCTTCCTCATTACTTTTTTTAGTATTTATTTTGGAATTCCAATTCTCATATTCCAAACCTACATCTGGGTTAGATTATTTTATATCTCATTCCATTTTCTTCCATTTCACCACTAAAATGTAATTTTTTAGTGATTCCAATCTATCGATTATCACTGGGTTGAATTCAGAACTAGATATTATTCATTTTCTGACCTGAGAATTTTGGATTAACGTCATTTAAAATGTTTATGATATAATCCCTTTCCCAATTTGACAATTGTACATCAATAAAATATTTTTATGATAACCGGGTCAATTATTATTATGATATTTTTTTCTTTTTAGACGGTTTTAAGAATTAAATTAGAATAGTTTTGGGATATTTTCTATATATTAAAATATTCCCAATTTTGTACAATTAAGGCACATTTTATATATATATATATATATATATATATATATATATATATATATATATATATATATATATATATATATATATATATATCAAAAGAGAATTATTGGACCTTTAGGGTCCATATAAGGGGGTGTTAGTTATGATACATATATGGTACAAATTGTTGTTTCCTGCATTTATTAAGATATATATAATATATATTTTGAAACCCCAGATGAATTGAGTCTAATAACACATCATGGAAATTTCCCAGTTTTGAAAATTTTAGGGATGAAATAATGAATTGATCTTTTTTATCCTTTTTTATTTGTAATAAGCACCAAAAAATTAATTAAAGCAATAAGCCTGGGTTGAAAAAGGAACTAAATAAACCACTTAAAAAAATAAACCATCTTAAAAGAATAAACCACCTTTACAAAGAAACTACCATAATGAATTGGGAATGGAAAACCAATGAGATTGGACTACAAGGGATTTAAATCTGTTTACAACTGACACCGACCATCTTGAAAAATCCCACAAATGGGTTAAACGCATAGAAGTCGGAGGAAGTCAGTTTGATAAAGCTGACAATCAACATTCATCCACTCTGTGAGAGTGGAACAGTCTATAACTGTAGGAGGAAACTTAAGGATAAGGTCAGGACTCTGCGTACCAAACATACTAACAGCACAGGCAAGGAGGACCCTCCTGAAGGTAATCACTTTGACGGACTGCTGCAGTTCGGTACTTGCGCAAGTACAAAAGGCATCTAAATGGAGTGTGAAGGATTTATTTACTTGTCCATGAAACGGACAAAGGTACTAAGACTAAGACTGAAACTGAAGTTTTTAAAGACGACAGATAGAAGAAATTGTGTTGCTTATAGATACAAATGTATCCTGTGGCTTAAGAAAGTCTAGAACGGCTAACTTTTAAAGGAGTCTCAATTGGAGAGCAATAAGGTTTTGGTGGTTTTTAGCCCGGGATCAACTTTCAAGCACTTTATGAACTTAAACATTTGGTGGTTTTAACCAAGGATTGACCATTTTTATCTAAGTTTGGGGAGACTTCCCCATGCTCTTAGTGTTTAACAGTTTATTAGCGTTTATTTTTTGTCATATGTTTTAGGAGGATAGACAGAAGTAGTGTCTGAAGCGTATAAGTATTTATATATGAGTTATTTGAATGAATTTAAAATGTGCATCATCATTTAGAAGCTTTTAGCAATATTTATGGATTAATTTAGCGCCATCCCTTCGGTTTTTGAACAATATCAATGAACTTCAACTATTGCACCATATATAATTCCAAGTGTATATTAATCTTAAAGATTTTTCCATTTTTATTTATTTTATGTCTATTGATTATTGTCATATAAGAGTGTTTACTAAATAAATTTGATATATTCCCATCTGTAATCCAATTTGTAAATATATTGTAAGCTGTTGTGTCTGTGTATAGATTTAGCTGGTTTTAACATTTATACTTAGTAACTTCTGAGGAAAAGTCACGGTAATACAATTTTATCAACTCAATCTCTTTGCCTTAGAGCACCCCCTTGAACCACAGATTACCAAGATTGTCATTTTCCCTATCTAGGAAGAGATAGGAAATTAAGAGTAGCCATTGGGGGGGCGGAGCCAGCTCTGTGTCTGAACGGTTGCATGATCCCACAGCTCCTGATATACTTATAATTACTTATTAGACCGTTTAGCTCATCTAATCTAATCTTCACAAGGCACCTCATAACTTATGGTCCCTAACTGAGAAGATTGAAAACTGTGAGACATGGTTATGAGCGACTACCCGGCGAGAACTTGCAGCACTATCTGCTAGGGCCCCTGAAGGCAGCCATCTTTCAACTCCATGAGGGAATACACACACGAGTGAAGGTTTTCACACAGCTTTGACTGAAAGCTGATGGACCGTGAATAGCTAGAGCCGCGACTGATCCTACAGCACTAGTCCTTCACTTGAGACACCTAAGCTCAGCAGCCGATCCTACAAGTTGACAAGCAAGCCTCATTGGCGTGAAGATATCCACAAAACCAGCATGACGTCCTGACTCTGTATCTGCCGTTATACTTGTGGACATTAAAGAACATTTTAAGATCCTAGCCATGGAAGTGTAAGCGTTCTTTGCCTCTAAATCCAACACCCCTGAGGTGGCTGAATATCCACCGAAGACCCAGAAGCCTCAAGAGGAGAACTCACCCGTCCAGACGAACAGCCCTGAGTCTCTTGATACCGGGCCTCACTTCCCTCACAAAGTTGTACGGGCGAGCAAGTTAACTCTAGCGGATGTGAGCTATAATACCCACCCGCTTTTGCTCCAAGCCGATATCAAGATTTTAACTGAAAACGAGTCCTTCTGCACCCGAGAGCTGTCAGTCTGGATGTCGGGTAAACCACATTATGACAGCCTCCTTATTGATCACCCATTACTGTCAGTGACCAGTACAGTCAATTGCAGGTACGATCAGGCAATAAAGAGCCTTGACATTTTGATGATCAGTAATCTGATTTGCTCTGCTATGAGTGTCCCCCTCAGGGAAAAGAAGAAAGAACACATGTCTATGCCTATATCGCAAGCTCGGAACATGGGGTCAGCTGGATCTCACGAGACAGCTGTCAGACATTGCATTGATTTAGTGAGAGGTCCTTTTGATCCGGGAGGCTACTTACTTTATTTTCGGCCAGATCTGCAGGATGCAGCTAGGAGACTGTGATGCAGCCGGACAGTTGTGGCATTACAGATGAACCAGAATGTGCAATCTAAGTAGCTTTATTTGTCCCTCATGGCATTTTGAGGCTCTGACATATTGACAAGACTGCTCCTGGTCATAGATGCACATGGGATTCACTAATGTAACGATGCTATTATGACTTGTTATTCACTGCTATGTGCTGTGAAGGTAGATCTCATGCACATACCACTCATCACATGCTGAAAATTGGTGTATCTAATGCATAAACCATTCCCTTACCAGTATTCTACCTTATTAGCCCTTACTGCCTTTTGTATGATATCTGACAGCACTTGCATTATTTATATTTTACCTATACTGCCCTAAGCCATACTTCTATTGATACTATACGAGAAACGTCTAATATCCTAACAAAATATGTCACAGGTCATGTTCTGTATCTGCATCAGTCACCTACTTAGATCCATCAAGGGCTTATTTCATAGAGCTAGCACATACTGGCATGCTAGATGTCCTCTGTCTCTCCATATATGATCTAGTGTTTCTATGGGGGTCTGTTATATTTTTGTGCATAATCTTGACACTCTGAATACCTATGGGATATGTATATGGTATAGCCATTTATAATTAAGCAGTGATGGTAACTTTTATTCAGGCTATCATAGTTAGAGAAAGGCTAATATTAAATCTACATTATATCATACCTTACTCTGATAAAATGGTTGACCATCCAGATTACTCCCTATAAGATAACCATAAGCCTCTACTATTTTATAGTTTAATATCTTATTTCTCTCTCCTTTATTTGTGTTTGGTTATTGATGCAATATAGTTCAATGAGGTCTTGCAAGGACCCTTCTTACTTCATTAACTGTGCTCTTTTATATGATTGTTCTTTTGCGACAAATTCTATATTTAGTTATTGCTAAACAGTTATCTAGCATTGCAAAGTTTACTGTTGATATTGCATTCTCTATGGTGGTGTATTGTTTAAAGTCCTAATGTGAAAAGATATATACTATTCATATATATGTTGAGTGCAATTAGCTATGGCCCCTAGATAATGCCTAACTAGTTACTCCTCTCTTACATTATAGAGGCATGGATTTTAGTCATGGTAAGTGTAATATAGACTCAAATCCCTTCTAGTAGGCTCTCATATGCGCATACGCTAGGGGAAGATCAAAAATGTAACCCCTCATTTTTCCCCTAGGTAGTTGAGAGAAAAACCTAACCCATTAATTATCACCACGCCTTTAGGCCCACTAGCCCTGACCCTAAGACAATCTACTCTAAGTACTGTTATATATTTTATATTTACACTAGCTTCTAATAAGCTTGCATAGGAGGGATACATAGCTTTTTCAGAACATTGCCTTCCCAGTACATGCAGGGATATCCCCCTCTAGTGGTATTATTTTACAACTATACCTACTCATCTATCTTCTCTATCTGACCACTCTCCTCCCTTTCCCGCCGGCATATATTACCTGCGGGTCATATCCCTACTCCTTTTGCCCACATCGCTCATGACTGGCATCTCCCCAGGAGAGGGGCTCATGTTGCAGTCCTCTGCTCTTCATATATATAAATATTTCCCCCTGTTCGTATCCTTTATTGGAAGCTACCCTTACTTTTACATACCCTAGCTTAAACTTACTCATGGCGTAAATAGAGGATAACTCCAATAGTAGTGTAATTGAAAGCTTTGTGATCCCAGCGCATTTTCGAACTCAACATGCTAGCTCGCTCCGCCCTCCATTCCCCCCCCCTAGTCTATTTTGAGTGGCTCTTGCCCGCTGCATTCCCCCTCCTCATAAAACTATAGAGCTAACTCCTCCCTGGCCCTAATCTTATCTGAATAGATACCTTCTCCTACTTTTTATATGTCACAGAGAGGACCATTCTTGTTTATACTGCATTTATGATAATTCTATAATAAAAATGAAGTCTCGCTATAGATAGCCCAAATTCTATAATATTGCTTGAAATGTATGGAAACGTAATGCTTTATCTACATGGTTGTTTTTCTGCCATACTTTTCTAATTATAGTGTGCTTACACTCATCTGTAAATGTTTTGGGGCATACCCTATATGTTGTATCTTTTTATGACGTCAATAAAAATCGTTTAAAAAAAAAAAAAAAAGAGTAGCCATAAGAGTGGGGCTTTTGCATGCCGCCTCATGTCTCACTGAAGTCATGCAGGCGCACTGCACCTTAATTCTTCAGCATTCATGGGGGAGTGGCGGAGCTATAGTTGACAGCTGTCATTGAAGCATACTATGATTGAATTTACAATTTCAGCAGCAATAATTTATCGTGTGAATCTCACATTCCTATCTTGTCAAAACCTTATAAAAATAGCTACATTACACAGTGTATGTCATATTAATTATTCAAATAACCAATGGAATATGGTAGAGGAACAGAGGTAACCAGTGAGGTAAATACGGGTCACATTAACATCTTGCAAATTCGCATGATCATCCCGTGGTTTCCTAATCTGGGGGATGTGTCCATTAAATATTGTGACAGTAGGTTAACTTTTGTATTAGCCAAGGAAGGGATATTGTAGTATAATTAGAGTATTTATATCTGTAATCCCTATATTCTGGGAGCACTGTAATTCCTGGTCTCAGTCATAGAAAGGGCTGAAGTCCATTTGCATATTCAGTCCCCTAGGTACCATCGTGTCCAAAGTATATAACCATCTTGTCTCCTTAGGCAATAATGCTTTTTGCTCTATTTCCTCCCCTAGGAATGGGGGGTACGCGGTCAGTTAGAATGGTTCTCAGACAAAATACATTATGCTTCTGTGGACAGAAGTGGCGTGCCACAGGTTGTTCAGTTTCACCATTTTTGGTGGCTTCTCTGATAGCATACTTGTGATTGGCCATACGTTCTCTGAAAGAGGTATTCCTCTTACCCACATAAAACAAGGAGCACGGGCATATAAGGATATTGACTAAATGATCACTTGTGCATGTCAACCGATGGTGGATCTTAAATATCTTGCTAGAGTGTGGATGCTGGAAGGAGAACCTTATCAACCTTCATCAACTCCCAACATTTATGACCGTAAATTAGTCTGTGAGACTATTGACAAAGTCCTAGGACAGACACAAAAAGAACTTATTAAAAAGATGACAGTGGGTCCTGAGATAGGATTATTTTTTGACGACATTTAACACCTCACATGGGACACTTAATACCTCAATGAGACAAAGTTACAAGTCGGTGAAGGTTGATAGGTCATTACCTTTTCAACATACAGATCCACCAAGAATGGCATACCACCGTACTCGCAACCTACGTGATATGCTGGTGAAATCTGACCCATCAAGGTGCTATCAGAAATCAACCTGACTGAAATCTAGCAAGAAAGGGTGTTTCCAGTGTGGTGACTGTGTCACGTGTAATAGTATGCTAAAAGGGTCCTCCTTCCAGCATCCACACTCTAGCAAGAGATTTAAGATCCACCATTGGTTGACATGCACAAGTGATCATGTTGTCTATATCCTTATATGCCTGTGCTTCTTGTTTTTACATGGTGACTCTGAACAACCTCTGGCATGCCACTTCTGTCAGCAGAAGCATAACGTATAAAGTCTGAGAACCATGCTAATTGACCACATACCCCCCATGCCTAGGGGAGGAAATAGAGCAAAAGCATTATTGCATAAGGAGAAAAGATGGATATATACTTTGGACACAATGGTACCTAGGGGACTTAATATACAAATGGACTTCAGCCCTTTCTATGACTGAGACCAGGGATTATAGTGCTCCCAGAATTACAGATATACATAATCAAATAATGAACTACAATATCCCTTTGTTGGCTAATACAAAAGTTAACCTACTCTCACAATATTACATGGACATATCCCCCAGATTAGGAAACCACAGGATGATCATGCAAATGTCTAAGCTGTTAATGTGACCCGTATTTACCTCACTGGTTCCCTCTGTTCCTCTACCATATTCCATCAGGTATTTGAAGAACTAATATGACATACACTCTGTATTGTAGCTATTTTTATAAGGTTTACATAGATGTTTTTAATGGTGTTTAAACTTATTTTCGGTAATTGTCTATAGTGATCAGCCTGTGACAAGATTGGAATGTGAGATGCACACGATCAATTATTGCTGCTAAAATTGTAAATGCGATCGTAGTATGCTTCTATGACAGCTGTCAACTATAGCTCCACCACTCCACAACGTATGCTGACGAATCAAGGCGCATAGTGCCAGGATGACATCAGTGGGATACAAGGCAGCAGATACATGGATGTAGACAGCTAAGTGAATCAATTGGCTTGCTCACAGTTTGGTGTATGTATATATAAAGCGGGTTGATGAAGGGGATGTTATATATGTTATTCTGAGCATGTATCATTTGACAAAAAGTGACTGGACTGGTTCCCAAAATGTTATTATGTTTTAATCTTGTTAATAAAGGTAACATTTTTAACAGCACCCTGGCAGTTGAACTTATATATGTGGAGAGTATACCTTTCGATAATGGAGATATATATAAATGTGTATATGTATGTGTATACATATATACACATACATATACACATATCAATACATACACATAAACACATTATATATATCATAGTGTAATACTTTGTGATGAACTCAACTATATCTGTGGTTTAGCACTTATTCAGCTTAGTGCACCTTTCCTCATGCCCCATAGATCTATTTTGTGATAGATTGTAGATGCCTTTGTTATTCAACTTCCAGAAGTTAGTGTGTCCTAGGCTTTTGCCCCAACTGTAATATTTTATTCTCAACTTAATGGGACAGTCAAGTCTAAAAAAAACTTTCATGATTCAAACAGGGCATGTCACTTTAAACAACTTTCCAATTTACTTTTATCAACAATTTTGCTTTGTTCTTTTTGTATTCTTAGTTGAAAGCTAAACATAGGAGGTTCAAATGCTAATTTCTTAAACCTTGAAGGCCGCCTCTGCATTTGACAGTTTTTCACCACTAGAGGGTGTTAGTTCATGTGTTTCATATAGATAACACTGAGCTCCTGCACTTGAATTTACAGAGGAGTGAGCACTGATTGGCTAAAATGCAAATCTGGCAAAAGAACTGAAATAAGGGGGCAGTCTGCAGAGACTTAGATTCAAGGTAATCACAGAGGTAAAATGTGTATTATAACTGTGTTGGTTATGCAAAACTGGGGAATCGATAATTAAGGGATTATCTATCTTTTAAAACAACATACATGCTGGTGTTGACTGTCCCTTTAAGCACCACAATGATACAGAACATGACACTGTATGTGTCACTGTCTGTATTAGCAATCTGGCTTCAAATAGTATGGGAGCATGATTTATGCTCCCTTACCATATGAAGGCAGATGCCTTCTGCCCCTTTGTTGTAGCTATATCACAGTGTGCTCTGCAAATGACTTATTCCAGACAGATTATGAAAAGCTTTATTTTTTTTTATTTTTTTTTTTAAATAGCATCCACAAAAATAAAACTCACTTTTATGTTATGAAAGGGTCGTACAATGGCAAAAATAACTTATTTTATTGCTGCTCTATTGCTTGCATAAATAATGGCCTCAGTTTCATTCTTTCTGAAATTCTTGTTTGGTATAAAAACAAAAAATGGGATAGTCCACAAGCAGAACCAATCAAAATCTTATAGAATCAAACATAATCAAGCTTTGATAATGCCAATGATATTTAATCTGCGTTCCTCCCCAATGGCACGATTAACAATAAATAATACCAGTTGATCACAAAAATCTGAATCAATACATTGCTCTCCAGACTGCCCAGTCACTCTCACCAACTGACCAGACCTATAATGCTCATTCTACTGGTCCAGCATTCTCTTCTCTCCTGATAGTCTCCTCTCTCTCTACATGTCACAGCTGTCAATATTTAGTAAATATATTTTTGCTGTGTTTTCACATTTAATTAATGATGACAATCTTCAGCAAATTTTTAATTTTGTGTATTTTGTCATCAAAAGGGCCATTGCCATTTTTAGCATGGGCAGCACCATCTTTTTTTCTGGTCTCAGCATACCCATATCAGTGACCAATATCATTATTGTATATCCAATGTGTGCTATCAGTCCACATGTGGGTGTTGAGTATTTATCAACTGCCTTTGGCTGTTAAATTCAATGTGTCCAGAATGGTGTTAGCCTTTTAATTGTGATGTCAAAAAATGTGTATTAGGAGCCCAAAAACATGACTGACTAAATTTGAATCAATTCCAATGTATTTAGTTACTGCAAAGGAGTTAAACACAATTATATTAAGCTCTAGAGCAGCAATGCACTAATGGAAGCTATCTGGAGGCATCTGGTGAGACAATTACAATAAGCTTATGTGTATGGCCACCAATCACCAGCTACCTCCTAGCAGTAAATTTACGTTCTTTAGCCTATCTAAGTACTCAACAAATATAAAAGTAAATCTGATGATAGGGCAAACACAAATTCCATGCTCTGTATGAAACAAGTTTAATTTTGACTTTTATTGCCCTTTGGAAGTTATATGATCTCAGAATTGTACCCTGCCACTCTACTAACAGGCTAACTGTCAGGGTGCCAGGAATCAGACTGAGACAAGAAGTGCAAAAATAATCACACCTTCATTAATAGCAAAAAAAAAAAAAAAGTCCACAAGTCAAATAACAAAACCAGAGCTGGTAGTCAGACGAGCCAAGTCAGGAGCCAAAGCGAATAGTCAGATGAGCCGGAATCAGGAACAAGGAGAACAGCAGAGTCAGGAAAAATTCAGGGATCAGGAACCAGGAGGGACATCAGGCAGCCAGGTAATACACAGGAGCTCTCACAAACAGGTCTGAGAAAACGCAAGAGCAAAGCATACTGAACAGAGGTCCTTTAAATAATAAGTGATGACATCACTATTCTGAGACTGCATCCTGTCTCACACGGATGATGTACACCAGTCTGGCCATAAAAGGAAGTGCAGGAAATGAGCAGCATCACACAGTATGCACTAGAGTCAGCAAGAGAGGTGAGTAAAATGGCTGCCAGCAGCACATGGCAAACAAAACAGGGACGGAGTTGCTGGAGATGCTCCTCCATAGCTGGAATACCCTGAGACATGAATGAATCGGGCAACAAGGATCGTTGAAACTCATAGTTCGCCATGAATGGGGATAACTTGGAGGAAGAATTAATAGCACTATTACGAGCAAACTCTGCCCAAGGCAACAGTTCAGACCAATTATTGTGGTGATCTGAGACATAGCTATGGAGGAACTGTTCCAGCGCTTGATTAGAACATTCTGCAGCCCCATTGGATTGAGGGTGATATGCCGAGGAGAAGGAAAGCTGGATCCCCATTTGAGCACAAAAGGAATGCCAAAATCTGGAAACAAACTAGCTATCCCGGTCCTACACTATCTCTTTGGGTAACCCATGTAAACGGAAGACCTCCCGGGCAAAAATTGAAGCAAGCTCTAGAGCGTTAGGCAACTTCTTCAAGGGAATGCAATGTGACATTTTAGAAAAATGATCAACCACCATAAGGATAACAGTATTGCCATTGGATACAGGGAGCTCGACAATGAAGTCAATGGAAAGATGTGTCTAAGGACACTCACCATTAGCAATAGGTTGAAGAAGACCCACAGGAAGATGTTGAGTCTTATTCTGTGCATAAATTGAGCAGGAGGCAACATATGCAGCAACATCAGAGTGAAGACCTGGCCACCAGAATTGTCGAGTGACAGACAAAATCATTTGGTTCTTGCCTGGGTGACCTGCAGCTTTAGGATAGTGGTAAGTGTGCCAAAGTTGTTCCTGAGAATCTTCGAACTAAAAACACTTACCACTAGGTTTCTCAGGAGGTGCATTGGTTTGTGTAGCCAGGATCTCCTCCCCCAAGGGAAAAGTCAAATTAGTATGTATGGTAGCCAAAATATGGTTAGGAGGTATAATTGGAGTAAGTACAGACTCCTACTTGGACAGAGGGGGAAATTGTTGAGAGAGGGCATCAGCCCTAACATTCTTACTACCAGGCAGGTAGGAGACCACATAATTAAACAGAGACAAAAATAGTGCCCATCTGACCTGTCGGTGCGACAAAAACATTTTGCTTCAGATAGATGAGTTAAATTCTTGTGGTAAGTAAGAATGAGCACTGGCACGCTAGTACCCTCGAGAAGATGCCTACATTCCTTGAGTGCCAAAATTATGGCCAGTAATTCCCTGTCACCAATTTCATAATTGCACTCCGCTGGAGACAATTTCTTAGACAAGAAACCATACGGATGCAAGGAACCGTCAGGTGTAAGACATTGAGTCAAGAGGGCACCTACTCCAGTCTCAGATGCATCGACCTCAAAAACGAAAAGCAGGACAGGGTTAGGATGAGCCAGAACTGGAGCCTCAGCGAAGGCAGTCTTAAGACTATCAAAGGCCTTAATGGCAGTAGGTGACCAATAGAGTGGATCATTCTTTTTACGGGTCATGTCTGTGATAGGTTTGACCAAGGAAGAAAAGTTTTTAACCCCTTAAGGACCAGCGACGTACCCTGTATGTCGTTGGCCTTTTTTTGGGACTTGATTGTTTTATAGCGTGGTCTTGCCACCAGTGTTGAGACTGCTCTATTCCACAAAGCCTGCTGGAGGGAGTGCATTAATAGCGTGTTCTTGCTAGACTTGTGCTATTATGTCCTGAAAAAACCCTTAACGACCAGTGACATACAGGGTACATTGTGGTCATTAAGGGGTTAATAAACTTTCTATAGTTATAGCCAGGGATCAGGAACCAGGAGGGACGTCAGACAGCCACTTAATACAAAGGATCTCTCACAAACAGGTCTGAGACAACGCAAGGGCAAAGCATACTGAACAGAGGCCCTTTAAATAATAAGTGATCACATCACAATTCTGAGACTGCATCCTGTCTCACACGGATGATGTACACCAGTCTGGCCATAAAAGGAAGTGCAAGAAATGAGCAGCATTGCCCAGTATGCACCAGAATCAGCAAGAGAGGTGAGTAAAATGGCTGCCAGCAGCACATGGCAAAATAACAGGGAAAAAGCCCTGACAGTACCCTTCCCTCAACGACCCCTCCCCCGCGGGAGGACAAAAGGCTTATTGGGGAAACGGGCATGGAAGGCATGGAGGAGGGCGGGAGTGAGAACATCAGAGGAGGGAACCCATGAAAGCTCCTCCGGACCGTAGCCCCTCCAATGAACCAAATACTGTACATGGCCCCTGGACATACGAGAGTCAATAATGCTGCTGACCTTATACTTCTCATGGTTGTCAACAAAGATAGGACATGGACAAGGCAACACAGTGGTAAACCGATTAAAAACCAATGGTTTCAAGAGGGAGGCCCTTTAAATAATAAGTGATGACATCACAATTCTGAAACTGCATCCTGTCTCACACGGATGATGTATACCAGTCTGGCCCATAAAAGGAAGTGCAAGAAATGAGCAGCATCACGCAGTATGCACCAGAGTCAGCAAGAGAGGTGAGTAAAATTGCTGCCAGCAGCACATGGCAAACAAAACAGGGAAAAAACCCTGACACTAACCATTGTATGAAAGCATTAGGATATGAGGCACTACTTTGAAAACCACTGTTGTGACCATGTTTAGAGCGCACCATATAATAACATGGTCACAAAGGCGCAATCTCATTTGAAGGTCTACATAGCTGATACAATGTTTGCAAGGGATCAGGTTTACACTTAAACTTTTCAGTTGTTAAAATCAAGAATTAGAAGATATAAGTCCTTTACATAGAAATCTATTGTCACCATCATGTTTTTGAATCATGCCAAATGGAAATGGTGTTTTAACAAACAATAGAAATAAATATTGTCAAAAACAACAAAAAATAATCTAAAAGTAACCATATAGCAATATAAAAATGTTTTAAATTTGGCCAATCTTATTAACATACATTCAGAAGGTTTAGCACTTGTGTGGATAGAAATGGATTACAATAGGTTCCTATGAAAGTCACAAATGTGTGATCCCGTTTTAAAACCCGGTTTTGAAAACACCAGTATTGTTAGTGAAAAACACAACAGTGCAAGAGTGACTTACAATCAAATAAAAACTAAAAACAAATAATTTGTAGATGTTGGGTTCCGGAAGTGACTTATCTGCAGATCCCCTTATCTATACAAGATATTACATACTCAACAGATATACATATGTATATATACCTATACATATATGTGACCTGCCCGCTGTATACAGCCTCTGCAGTAGGGATGAATGGAGCTTTAACTAATCAATACCATGTATGTTACTAGACCTCTACAATGTCTCCTGTGATCATTTTAGAGAGTTTTGTACATATGTAGGATAACAGTCTGTTTCCAAATAACTTTTAAATAGTTGCAAAGATTTCCAAAATGCTCTTTTGAGAACTTATCAAGTGCACATAGGAAAAATAGGGCTTTTAATAAGGATGTAAAAACATGCATGAAAGATCTAGTTAAATTGAAATGTGGCCTTTTTACCCAGAAAAATAGCCGAAAGGGACTCAATAGATTGTGATTGAGACCAATATGTATTACATTGTTTCAATTTTTTGCGGTCGATTCACATAGAATACTATGATGTTTTTTTTTTTTCTTTGAAAATCATTAAATATGTTTTTTCAAGCCATGAGGTAAATACATTTTTAAGTTGCCAGTTTATAAAGTTTAATTTCTATCTCCATGTCCTTTTAATCTCACCTTATTACTTACAACCATACCTAACAGCAGGCATAAGTACTGGTAATAGTTATCTAAAATAGAAAGTGATGGGTTAGTCACTTGCATGTTAAAAATTAAAACAAATAAATCAAACAAAAAAACAAACAAACACAAAAAAGGATAAACAATACATTAAAAATACAAAATGGCCTCACTGCTAACAGAGAGCAACATTCTTCCTGGAGATCTTGAGACTGTTGGAAATTATCCCTTGTTGAACAAAAAACAAGAAGATTTATCTTGCATCTATGGAGACAAAATAAAAATAAGCAGCAGTGGCAGATAATACATACAATTAAAAATATTTTCCTGGCATTTTTATAAATGTACTTATCTATTGTGTTGTTAGTGATAACTTCATCCGTCAATCAAGACTGGGAAAGAAGCAGGGACATATTATTTATTTTTTCTTTATACAGATGATTATTTTTCTGTCTGTAAATTACCAAATCAATAATAATTTTGTCTTGCAGAAGATGTAACAATTATAAAATTTTAACAAGTATATTCTAAGCAACTCTAATTGCCCTTTCTGGTAAAACTGTCATACAAATTGTATATCATTTTCTTAAGTTGTATATAATTTCTTAATTAAGAAATCCAATTCACATAATTAATATTCATCTAGATTACAAGTTGTGTGTTCGTGTTTTAACGCTGAAAAAATAGCCATTTCAGCGTTAAAACAGCACCACAGCCATCACAAGTCTTGTCGGCACAGCTGTATGACAAGTTTTTTAGCCTGTAACGCTACGTTAGTCCCGCACACGTAATAATGATGTTTTTTCATGGGACTTCCAAACGCAGCAATTGTGAGTTTTGTGGTGAGGCTAAAAAGCTTGCGTTACACCCTATAACGACAAGATCCGTACCACCATCTGAGAGCAGTAGTTACGTGTTTTACGCAACAAAACTGTTACATAAAACTCATAACTAAAGTGTTACAAAGTTCACTTACACCCATAAACTACCTATTAACCCTTAAACTGATTTCAACAGCCAATAGAATTTCAAAAGCTCTCATCCTATTGGCTGATTTGAATTTGCAAAATCAAATCAGCCAATAGGTATGCAAGGGACGCCATTTTGAATCCCGTACCTTGCATTGAAGATTCAGTATACAGGGGCGACCGTATGAAGAGGATGCTCTGCACCGGATGTCTTCAGGATGGACCTGCTCCGTGCCCCCAGGATTATAATAGAAGACGCCGCTGGGATGAAGATAGAAATGCCGTCTGGATGAAGATGGATCCGTCCGGATGAAGATGGAGCCGCCGGGATGAAGATCCTTCAAACTGGACTTCAGCAACTGTGAGTGGATCTTCAGGGGTTAGTGTTAGGATTTTTTAAACTTTTTTTTTAGTTGAGGGCTTTTCGTAAAAGAGCTAAATGCCCCTTTTCAGGGCAATGCCCATACAAATGCCCTTTCAGGGCAATGCCCTTACAAATGCCCTTTTCAGGTAATGTAATGGTAGTTTTTTTTTTTTTTTTTTTGTAATGGTAGGTTTTGGTGTAAGGCAGCTTAGGTTTTATTTCACAGGAAAGTTTGCATTTATTTTTAACTAGTTAGTTAGTAAATAGTTAATACCTATTTACTAACTAGTCTACCTAGTTAAAATAAATACAAACTTACCTGTGAAATAAAAATAAAACCTAAGCTAGCTACAATATAACTATTAGTTTTATTTCACAGGTAAGTTTGTATTTAGTTTTAAAAAGGTATTATTTAGTTAATAATTGTAATTTTAATTTAGCTCTATTTTAATTATGTTAAAATTAGGGGGTTTAGGGTTACGTTAGGGTTAGGTTTAGGGGTTAATATAGTTTAATTTAGGTTGTTGCAATGTGGGGGCTGGCGGTTTAGGGGTTAATAGGTTTATTTAGTGGTAGTGATGTGGGAGGCCAGAGGTTAATAACTATATTTAGTGGCTGCGATGTCGGGGAGCAGCAGAAAAGGGGTTAATAGATTTATTATAATGTGAGAGATATTGGGGTGCAGGGAATAGGGGTTAATAACTTAAGTATAGTGGTGGCAATGTCGGGGCAGCAGATTAGGGGTGTTTAGACTTGGGGTTTATGTTAGGGTGTTAGGTTTAAACATTGTTATTTTTTTTCCCCATAGACATCAATGGGGCTGCAATATGGAGCTTTTCTTTCCACGATCACAGGTGTTAGGCTTTTTTCTGACCCACTCTCCCTATTGATGTCTATGGGGAAAGCGTGCACAAGCACGTCAAAACAGCGCCTGGATTGTGTGTGGTATGGAGCTCAATGCAACCATATCGCACGCACAAGCCGGCTGCTTGAAAACTTGTAATGGCAGCGCTTTAGAGGGTGAAATAACGCAACTTTTGTTGCATTTGTTAATTTCCCTATAGCGCGCATAACTTGTAATCTAGGTGATTGTATTTTCAGAGATCTCACTTTTTGCTTTACATCTGTGACAATCTAAAACATTGCTTCAATACATAACAGTATTTATGATTTATAAATTCAAGACAGCAGGCCCGATGCTGTCAACTTGCTTTTCGTGTGCTATATACCAACAACATCAGATCAAAATTCTAAGTTACAAAATAGTGTGCTGATAAAAAGTAAAATGAAATCCACATCTTTAAATATGCAACTGGCCTAATCTCTCACTGTTTTTTTTTTTTAATCCAAACATTCAATTGTTCTCCAGGAATTTTGCAATGTTCATGTATCACACAAAATTTGATTGATCCATTTGTGTGTATTTCCACGTCAAGTTTGTGGATTAACATCTGCTAGTTCTTAGGTGGTAGACACAATAGAAATCAATAGGTGGTCTGAGACACCTAAGATATTAAAAAAACAAGTATAGAAGTAGCAGAAGAACCATTTTAACTTACATTTCAGGTTGATGATCAGGCAGTCATTTAGAGCCTATTGCATCCCTTTATTTTTTGTCTTCTTCAGATACAAAGAGGCCATTGACAAAAGAAGAATAAGGAAAGTTCCTAGTAGACATGAACACAGGAATTTTTTTTTTATTTTGATATTTTGGGGGTTACTTGTACTGTAAAGGGGGGTTCGTAATTTATTGTATTTGTAAAATAACTGAAATATCTTTTTTTTTTGTTTTGGGTAGGTTTGTTATTTTATGGGGCATTAGGTATTATGGTGGGATTTTTATTTTGGATACTATATTTTATTATTTTCTGTAACTTAGATTTTTTTATTTTCTTGTAAGTTAGGGGTTTTAGTTTAGAGGGACTGTTATGTTAGTGTAGTTATAGTTTGCATTTGGCGGTGGCAGTTTAGGTTTCAATCACATAACCATCCATCATACCTGTATGGGGGTTGATTAGGTAATTATTGATGCTTATCATTTAGTAGGCCTTAATCTCCTAACCACCCCCATACCTGTATGGTGGTTGATTAGGTGATTAGGTTAAGGAAACTTAGGGGTTATTAGTGTATTTATCTACAATTTCTAAAAAAAAAAATATGCATTGTTATGTATGATGCATATTCTTTTAACTATTTTATATAAATGAATATATATTTTTTTCTTGTTGTGTTTTTTATTGTAAACATAAATATATGTTACAAAATGCATTAGTATTACAATTGTATTATTACATAACAGGCATGTAGTTATGTAATAGTATATTTATAATGAAAATGTCTTTTATAACAAATATCTATTTAAAAATATCCAATACTTAAACTAACATGCATTTATACATATTGCCTAGTGTTTTAAGTATTGTATATATATATATACATTAAAATGTATTTATGTTAGTGTGTTGTGTTCATTAGTGATACCATAGATATACAGTGTATGCTAATATATATTTGTTATAGTAGTTACTAGCATTAAATCTATTTTTACATAACAGGCATGGAGTTATGTAGAACTTTCATTTTAAATGGACATTCAAGTCAAAATTAAACTTTCATGAGTCAGATAAAGCATGCATTTTTAAATAAAACTTTCCAATTTACTTCCATTAACAAAATGTGCACAGTCTTTTTATAATTACACTTTTTGAGTCACCAGCCCCTACTAAGCATGTGCAAGAATTGACAAAAAATACTTATAATATATAAAAAATAAACACAAGAAGCAACATTAATTACATTTTAATGTATATGCAAATATTTAAACAATATACATTCTACATAACAATGCATCATTTTAAATATTTAAAACTTATGTTAAGGGCCTTAGCTTCTACAGTTAGTTTTAGGTTATGACAGTTTAGCGGTCAATGTTTAAATCATATGCATAGTCATGTACAAAGCACAATGTGGTTAGCTGGGGTGTTCCAGGAGAGTGTAGGTTAGACAATACGTAAGTGTAGATGCTATTAGGGACTTAGTCGATGACCTATTAGAATCGCCCGAGGCAACCTATCACCCGCGGCAACCTCCTGATCGCCCTCTACCTCTGCAAGGGAACCAAAAACACACACAGATGCAGATGCTGCACTTTGTAACTGAACCACTGATTCCAAGCAAATAATGTACATTAGTTGATACAACGAGTAGATATCATGTAGCTAGTAACAGGTGCTCTGAACAAAACCGTAATCAATGTGGCATGCAGTCAGTGGAAGTAATCACTTGTAACAAACTGAGGGTAGAATCATACAGCGTGCGGGTGTGGTGGTAGGTAAAGTTCAGGTAAACACAAATTCCAGTATGTAGACTGAAATTAAAGTAAAGCAGGTTAATCTCACCACTCTTGACGCCGACAGATCTTTCTCTCAGGCTGTCCCATGAAAGGTAAGGATCCACTCCTCCGGCATCCAAAAGCAAAAGCTCAGATAAACAAAAAGGTTACCTTGTAGTGGGACCCCTACCCAATACGTTATAATGCCATCTATATAGGTATTACAAAAGGCATATAAATAAAGGATAATAACACATCATTTGAAAATTATGAATTGATTTTTTTAATCAATTTCATGTTTCGAATTGGTAAAAATCAAAAATAACAAATATAAATTAATAATTATAATAATTACAAATTTTCTCTACTACACTTCATTTAGTATCACATTTTAGAAAACCTCAATAAGAGGCTTGTCTCACTTTGTATTCTATGTTTAAAGTAGAAGCATCGTATCACTAGAATTAGAATGTAGATGCATCTTATCACTATAATTATGGGTTACCCACTTCACTTTATTTGAATTTTAACATCACATTTTCTTCATGAAGCACCCCTTGCCCTTTATGTCCTAATGCTCTAAGTAACTCGATATCTTAGTTAACGGAGGAATTTATAAAACAACAACTGTCAAATGTATCAAAAGCTGTTTTTGTTTAAGTATCTCCCATTTTATGTTGCCTGCTACATGCATATAACTATATCCCTGGTACCAATATAGTTTACGTGTATCTTACCAATATTATTGAAATTACGTATGAGATTTTACTTATTTCACTCTTTAAAAGTTTGATACTAGAATTAACTCCTATTTCCTCTGAGAGTCTGCAGTACATTGCTATAACAATTAGTCTAGATATTTTATTCAATATTTTTCTTTTCAACTTATTTTTATTGACATTTCTTTTTGTCTACCTACGGAGCAATGTTATATTATGTTATTTTATTTTAATATTTTATTTTAACATCTTATTAACTGTGTACTGATAGAACTAACACCATGCTAATACGGTCATCATACGTTTATATTGTATTCCTATAAGTAATTCACATTGATACAAGATTCATATACATTTATTACTTAGAATCCAATTTTAACTTATGCTAAGCCCTTTAAAAAGGTTCTTATTTTGACCGAGCATTAATCCGTTTCCATTGACAGTATTATCCTGTCCCTTTAATTGCAGTACACAGGTGTTCTCATTGTGACGTAGGCAGGCAAGCCTTTTTAAGTTGTTTAATGTTTATACAAGTTAAGTCCCTGACGAAGTGCCTCCGGGCAGGAAACGCGTCGGACGTTTGCCATTGTTTCAATGTACCCCTGAGTTTGTTTGACACCCTGTCTATGATCTTACAATAAAGATATTCATTTTTACTTGCACAAACCCTGCGGCTGCAATTTGTCCCACTACAAGGTAACCTTTTTGTTTACCTCTGCAAGGGATACTGGCAGATCCCTTTAGACCCTAAGTCCGTCCCTAAGTCTGCCTTCATCACCCCCTTCGGTCTCTACCAGTTCAAAGTAATGCCAGTTAGGATGAAGAACACTCCAGCCACCTTCCAAAGAATGGTGGATCGTCTTCTAGATGGCCTCCAGGACTATGCCTGCGCATACCTGGATGGCATCACCATCTATAGTGACACCTGGGAGGACCATTTGGTCCACTTAGGTGTCGTTTTAGATCACCTCAGAGCTGCCAGGCTGACTCTGAAGCCCGACAAATGTACCATTAGTTGCTTGGAAGTCCAGTACCTAGGCCACTGAGTGGGCTGTGGAAAGTAGCAGCCAGAGCTGACTAAGGTTAAGGCAGTGGCCAACTGGCCCACTCCCTGAACCAAAACCCTACTGCTAGCGTTCCTGGGAACCGCCGGTTACTACAGAAGATTTTTCCCCAACTACAGCAACTACAGTAAGTCTTGCAAAGTGGGCTTTCCACAGCCCACTCGGTGGCCTAGGTACTGGACTTCCAAGTGACTGATTACATTTGTCAGGCTTCAAAGTCAGCCTGGCAGCTCTGAGTTGATCTAAAATAACACCTAAGTGGACCAAATGGTCCTCCCAGGTGTCACTATAGATGGCGATGTCATCCAGGTATGCACAGGCATAGTCCTGGAGGCCATCCAGAAGATGATCCACCATCCTTTGGAAGGTGGCTGGATCGTTCTTCATCCCAAACGGCATTATTTTAACTGGTAGAGACAGAAGGGGGTAATGAAGGCAGACTTATGAATGGAATTAGGGTCTAAAGGGATCTGCCAGTATCCCTTGCAGAGGTAGAGGGCGATCAGGAGGTTGCCGCGGGCGATTCTAATAGGTCATCGACTCGGGGCATAAGGTAGGCGTCAGTGTGGTTCTGTTATTCAGCTTACGGTAATTGATGCAGAAATGGGTAGTTCTGTCCTTTTTGGGTACTAACACCACCGAGGAGACCCAGGGGCTTCTGGAAGGTTCAACAACACCAAGGTCCAGCATTCCCTGGAGCTCACCATGCATGCTGTCCCTGACTGCCTCTAGAACCCTGTAGGCTGCCTATTACAGGGGAACCTGTCCCTGGGTCTCAGTGTATGGCCATTGTGGTGTATCCAGGGACAGTGGAGAACATATATTGTCTCTCTTCCTAGGCGGGGACCTTTTGTCCTACTGTCATGGTTTGGGTATGAACATTCCAGCTATACCACCTCTTTCGGCGAGATCCTTCATGCGGTCCCTGAGCTGAAGAACGTACCCCACAATAGAGTGTTCTTCCCCAACTGTAGTCCCTTCCCAATGGGCTCTTAATAATTCAAGGGGTCCCCTTATCTTACAGACATATATTAATTCAAAGGTGGAGATGTCTGTGGATTACTGGGGCTTCTCTCTATATGCAAAGAGGAGGTGCTACAGGAATCATTCTCAGTCCTTGTAAATGTGGTTGAGAACGTCGTAAGCAGCTGCTAAAGGGTCCCATTGAACCACTCACAAAGCCTGTTTGTCTGGGGATGGTAGGGGGCACTATGCAGAGGTTTGATCCTGCACAATTTCCACAACTGCTGTTATTTTCTGCAGTAAACTGCATTCCCTGATTGGTAATCACCTTCCGGGGGAAGCCTGCCCTGGTAAATATCCAGATTATTGCATTTGGCCAAGAGGATTGCCTCCGGGTATGTAGTGGCCTAGTCTACTACTGTAAGGATGTACCTTTTTCCCAAGGGGCTGGGTCGAGCTAACCCACTTTATTGACTGCAATCCTGCAAAAGGGTTCATCGATAATGGGGAGGGGGTGCAGTGGGGCCTTAGTATGGTCTCCGGTCTTTTTTACTTTCTGGCACACTTCGCAAGACTTACAGTAGTCCCTAATGTCTGCTGTAATTCTTGGCCAGAAATAGGTTTGGATCAGGCGGTGGTGAGTTCTGGACTGGCCTAAATATCCAGCTAAAGGGATATCATGTCCTATCCGCAGTAGGTCGGACCAAAACCTTTTCAGTACAACTAACTCTCCTCTTGGAGATCCGGTACAGGAGCCCTTTTTCCCACTGGAACAATTGCTTTTTGGGGGAACTGGGGGTCAGTTTCTACTCAGTCCCGATAAGGGGACACTCAGGGGTTTGTTCGGGAGATAGGGTTGGGGGGGGAAAGTCGGGGACAAGGGGAGGTTGGGGAAGAATGTCTCACCTGGGTCCCCGGAGCTGGTACGGTAGCTTGGCACCTGGCTTTCTGGTGAGTGGTTACTGGGTAGGCATCCGGTGAGTTATTCACCACAAAGCATTAGGCCAGGTGGCCAAGGTCATTTCCCAACAAGACCTCGGCTGGTAGCTGTTGCATGATGCCCACCTCTACATCACAGGAGCCAGCCCTCTACATCACGGGAGCTGGCTCCCCAGTTCAGATGTACCCAAGCTGTGGGGTTATGTAACATGGCTCCTCCAGCCACCTGAAAAGCAAGCTTCCTCCCAGTTCGACTTGATGTGGGGGCTAAGTGGGGTTGGATAAGGGAGACGGTGGCGCCAGTGTCCCTTAATCCCTGGTCCACATGCCCATTGACCTAGATGTCCTGGCGATGGTGCCGGCAGTTAACTTGGGTCACCTAGCTGACTTCATGCAGAATGCCAACTTCCTCATCTGGCCATTCTGCATAGCTATCAGGACCTGCCACATAGGTGCAGTGGGCAATGGCCTGGTAGGTCTTGGATGGAGTGGTCCCTCACTGGGCTGGAGAGGAGTTCCTCGACTGCTGGACTGAGGGGTTTCTTAGCTTTGTCAGACAGAACCGTTGGAAGTGGCCGATTTGTCCACACTTGTAGCACCCCGCTGTGTTGCGAGCTCTGGCTGGTTGAAAAGAAATCAGCCAGGCTTGGGGCTGCCGGGGGACTGTTGGGGGTCGAGCAGGAACGATAGCAGAGTGGAGTATGGGCGGGCGTTCTGGGGTCGCCTGGTGCTGTGCATCCACATACTGATCTACCAGGGTAGCTGCTTGGTCAGCTGTGGTAGGTCTTTTGTCCTTGACCCAGTCCCGTACCTCTGCTGGAGTGTGGTTATAAAACTGCTCCAAAAGAACAAGCTGTACCGCTTCACCAAGGGTGGTTATGTGACAACCCGTGAACCATGCATCCAAAGACCAGGCTAACCAGTGGGACCACTCTGTATAGGGCTGTCCCTCTTGTCTTTTCAGTTCTCTGAACTTCAGCCAGTGCACCTCTGGTGTGAGTCCATACCGGGCAAGAATGCGCTCCCTCACCCGATCATAGTTGGCTTGGTCTTTCAAGGGTACAGTGTGGAAAGCCTCCAAAGCCCTGATGGACAATTTTGGGAGCAGGATAGGGACACAGTCAGCATTGGCGACCCCCTGGGTCTCAAACAGCTGAATATAGTCGATCTCGTCCACCACATCATCTTGGAAAGCCTGGAAGACGGCATGGGATAGCTTCTTGGGTCTGGTAGGAGAAGCTAGGGGGTCCGACACAATTCCCCCCATAGAATTCTGCTGCTCCATCCAGTGTACCTTAGTGGCTTTGGCAATGACTCGAGTAACAATCTCCTCAGGGGGGTTAGATCCATAGAGGTCCAGTTTCCACTGGATCTGCCTCTTTAGGTCCGACATGGTGGTCTCTGGGGTTGAGGCGGTACTGGGCCTTCTACTGCTTTGGTCGCCATCCGACCCACCTACCAGCCTGATCACCCTCCATTAGCCTGATCACCCTCCATAAGCTTAGCTACAAGTGCAGTCTTTGTCTTGTTACCAGCTACTCCTCCTCAGGCTTGCAGTAAACTCTGCAGTTTGTCCTTCCGGAACCTGTGATATTTTCCATCTGGCAAGGACTTCAGGTGGTAGTTTGGACATTCCAGGTAATCGGAAGCATCCCACCACTGCCACCACTGTGACAGATCCCAGCTACCCCCGCCAATTAGATCCTCCCGGTGCCTAGAACCTGCCGCTATGTAGCGGAGAAAGTGATTATAGCAGGAGCCCACCCAAATAACTAGACAGACTAGCATTCAGGTGAAACAAGAACTGATTTTATTGGAAAACACATACTTCTTTTATACACAAACACAGGGTCTCATACCATTCCTGCCCCTCCAGACAGGCTGATGCCTGACATAACAGCCATAGTCACACAGAGACCCAGGGGGAGCTCTCAGTCCCCAGCTGCCACAGTCCAAAAAGAGACGTGATTCGTTACTGGAAACCGGAGTTACAGCCCGGTAAAGATAGTGGGGAAGGGGTGTCCAAAATCCCCAGTTCCCATAGGAGCTCCCCTCCGGCAATAACCCAACCTCGTGCCCTCCCTAGGGGCTACCAAGCCATAAAAGAGTGGAGCTGTAAGGAAAAGGGCCGCTGGAGTGACCAGGGGTAAAGTTAGCAGGTGTCCAGTGTGAAGCGGCTGACTGGAAGTTCCAGGATCCTGGCTAGCCTGAGAGGGGTTAGGCAGGTATCCGTTGTGGTGCAGCTGACTGGCAGTTCCAGGAGCCCGGCCAGGCTAGAAGGGTTTTCCCAGTCAAAGATCAGCTCTTCTCTGACAAAGTTCACATTACAAAACAACAGGTCTGGGAGATTGTGGTTGCTCTCAAATCCGCTGATAAATGAGGGGGGGGTAAGGTAGTAGGTGGTAGGGGTTTATCCCTTGTAGCCCAGTATCCATGACAGGGGGTAACCAAGCACAGCTATACACCATATCTAGATCAATATGGATACACTAGGCCCCAAACCCCCAGTCGGGTGAGAGGATACTGAGCCCACATATACCTTATACATACCATCCTATCACATGACCTTCCTAGCTTGTGCTCTATCTAAACCTCTGATATCCTGCTATCACTTTAACCTTACCCTATATTCCCTCTAGTGTTAAACTTTCTCTATTCAACTCTCCATACTTCTCCTTCCTTCCTCTTACTCGCCTTACCTTATACATCGCCCTTTGTTATTTTATTATTTTTTTTATTTATTTTTCTCATCCCTTCCACCTCCACTAAAATGTACAAACATTAAGCCCATAACTGCAAAATGGCCTTAACACACCTGAGAAGAGATCCTATGTCCTACGTAATGTCACAAGAGTACATTGTGACATAGTATTCCTACAAGAAACACACTTTAAGATAGGTAAGGAACCCAGATAGCATAGCCCCAAGTATCCAATGTCCTTCTTTGCCTCAGGCACTTAAAAAAATGGGGTTGGAAAACTTATTAAACACTCCTCTCAATTCTATCTGATAAGTAAGGAAAAGGATACAGAGGGGTGATACCTGATTTTAGTGGGTAGTTTGTACAATAGACCATTTACATTAGTCAACGTATACTTTCCCAATCAACAACAAAATATATTCATGACAACTATTACAAACAAAATTCTGGAATTGCAAAAGGGGGTATTAATCCT
The DNA here is from genome assembly GCF_027579735.1 of Bombina bombina. Taxonomy (NCBI): domain Eukaryota; kingdom Metazoa; phylum Chordata; class Amphibia; order Anura; family Bombinatoridae; genus Bombina; species Bombina bombina. The sequence continues at coordinate 393,795,591 of NC_069500.1, forward strand.
AGGAGGTGAATTTAATGTTCCCCCCAGACCACCAGGTAGATACATTCAGAGGGTCAGCATCTATCTCCAAGAAAGTAATTAAACATTGCAACACTAAATTAGAGGAGTTTGGCGATCCATGACGCCTGATGATTCTCTCACCCTTTGCCAAGAGACTGCACCTTTTTCTCCCATCCTCATGATTTGAATACTAGAATAGAATACATTTTCACAGATCAGACTACCCTAGCTCTCATTATAGACACCCAAATTCTCCCTATGACATGGTCAGACCACCCCCCAGTAATATGCAAACTCATATGGCCCACATCACCAAATCCTCCCTTCATATGGAGGCTTGAAGATTTCATCCTTGATAACTCACTGACGAGAACAGAATTTAAGAAAACACTCCACAAATACTTCACACACAATGATAACGATGAATTTCCCAAACATATAATATGGGAGGCCCATAAGTGTGTATTGAGGGGATATTCATTAAACAAAAGGCCTTGTTAAACAAAACAATCAGGGCCAAATATACCTCCCTTTTAAACAGAGTTCACAACCTCGAATCACAACATTAAAAAAAACACCTGTGGACGTGAACACTAGCTTACTACTCAAACAAACCAGAGCAGAAATACAAGACCTATTCCCCAGAGAACACCAAAATCTTGCACTAAAGTTACAACAAAAATACTATGAAGTTGGTGACAAACCAGGCAGATTATTGGCAAGAACATTAAAGAGGAAACAGTTAAAGACACATATCCATAAAATCAAAGACCAACAAAATAACACATGTGTAGACAGTCCCGCTATAGCTGAGGTTCTGAGAACATATTATCATACTCTATATAAATTGAAAGACTATGAATGTCTAACCAACACCCGACACCCTCAGAGATAACCTCATACTAACCTAACCTCATGAGAGGAGGCTGATGAACTTGATTCCCCTTTCACCAACGAATAATTTAGCACAAAGTTTGATACATTTATTTAAAACTACCCTTGCACCACTCCTGAATTCCCTATTTTACTCCCTTTAACAATTTGACGGATTCACCTCCACCTTACCACCCATACATCTACTATTCCGAAACCTGGTAAATCTCAAGACTGACCCGAAAATTTCCGGCCAATTTCACTACTGAATATAGACATGCACATTTTTGCCAAGACCCTCTCCACTAGACTAAATAAACTCCTCCCACAGCTAATTTCCCCAGACCAAGTGGGATTTTTCCCTGGACAAGAGGCTAGGGACAATACTGTTAAGGCTTCACTCCTAGTGTAATATGCTCAATATCAAAGTAGCCCAGTGATCTTAGTTTGTGAGAGCATCCCTGTTGAAGAAATTTGGTGAGCACTTCATACATAGTGTTTTCTCCATATACACGTCACCCTTGGCTCAGGTAAAAATAAACAATATACTGTCAAATCCTTTTAGTATAACAAACAACACCAGACAGGGATGTCCACTATCACCACTTCTGTTTGTGCTAACTATTGAAGTACTAGCACAAAAAATTAGAGATAATGAAAAGATAACTGGCATACAAATCAGACCAGATGAACATAAACTCTCATTATATGCAGATGACGTCCTACTAACCCTGTCTCACCCCCTTATCTTACCTAGCGAGAAAGAATGGAGTAAAATCTCCCAGCATCACACAAAAGCATATATTTTGAAGAGGGTACTAGAAAACAATTACAAGTTTCTTTCTAGATTGTATCTTACTCCAGATAAAATAAAAAAAAATGTATAAGAAAACAGAGGGGAGGTGTTGGAGAGGATGTGGAGAACAAGGCTCACTCCTACACATTTGGTGGGACTGTTAACTAATATAGCTCTTCTGGAGGGATGTTCTTGACAATATGGAAATAAAGTTAAACACAACTATTACTAGATCACATAACCTTTTACTTTTCCACACACTCGCTAAGCTAAAAGACAAACCCTAGAAATACCTCTTATTGCTTATGTTTAGTAGCACTAAATCGCTTATCCCCAAACACTGGAATTCTCTCTCCATTCCTTCTGTAACAGATTGGAAACTTCAAACTTAACAATACCTACAACTGGAGAGGTATCACTGCTTGCAAAATAACAATATTGAAACACATAAATATATGCTGACCCTCTGGAACCCATACATCAATGAGTAGAGATGTGAGTGCAAGCCCATAGCTACCAAAACTCCTGACCCCCTTCAAGGACTGCCCATAATCCCTCAGCCTCCCCTCTTCTCATCTCTCTCCCTCTTTCTTTTCCTCTAATTAACTTACTTATTAATTTCTACTTCCTCAACTTATGAGAACCTTTGTTCAATGTTTTCACGAGTTAGGTTAGTTATATACAAGTTGATATTATTATGAACGTATTATAAACATTATCACCTTTAAGTTACTAAGGCCTAGATTTGGAGTTCGGCGGTAAAAGGGCTGTTAACGCTCCGCGGGTTTTTTTCTGGCCGCACCATAAATTTAACTCTGGTATCGAGAGTTCAAACAAATGCTGCGTTAGGCTCCAAAAAAGGAGCGTAGAGCATATTTACCGCAAATGCAACTCTCGATACCAGAGTTGCTTACGGACGCGGCCGGCATCAAAAACGTGCTCGTGCACGATTCTCCCATAGGAAACAATGGGGCAGTTTGAGCTGAAAAAAAAACCTAACACCTGCAAAAAAGCAGCGTTCAGCTCTTAACGCAGCCCCATTGTTTCCTATGGGGAAACACTTCCTACGTCTGCACCTAACACTCTAACATGTACCCCGAGTCTAAACACCCCTAACCTTACACTTATTAACCCCTAATCTGCCGCCCCCCGCTATCGCTGACCCCTGCATTACACTTTTAACCCCTAATCTGCCGCTCCGTAAACCGCCGCCACCTACGTTATCCCTATGTACCCCTAATCTGCTGCCCTAACATCGCCGACCCCTATGTTATATTTATTAACCCCTAATCTGCCCCCCACAACGTCGCCGACACCTGCCTACACTTATTAACCCCTAATCTGCCGAGCGGACCTGAGCGCTACTATAATAAAGTTATTAACCCCTAATCCGCCTCACTAACCCTATCATAAATAGTATTAACCCCTAATCTGCCCTCCCTAACATCGCTGACACCTACCTTCAATTATTAACCCCTAATCTGCCGACCGGAGCTCACCGCTATTCTAATAAATGTATTAACCCCTAAAGCTAAGTCTAACCCTAACACTAACACCCCCCTAAGTTAAATATAATTTTTATCTAACGAAATAAATTAACTCTTATTAAATAAATAATTCCTATTTAAAGCTAAATACTTACCTGTAAAATACATCCTAATATAGCTACAATATAAATTATAATTATATTATAGCTATTTTAGGATTAATATTTATTTTACAGGCAACTTTGTAATTATTTTAACCAGGTACAATAGCTATTAAATAGTTAAGAACTATTTAATAGTTACCTAGTTAAAATAATAACAAATTTACCTGTAAAATAAATCCTAACCTAAGATATAATTAAACCTAACACTACCCTATCAATAAAATAATTAAATAAACTACCTACAATTACCTACAATTAACCTAACACTACACTATCAATAAATTAATTAAACACAATTGCTACAAATAAATACAATTAAATAAACTAGCTAAAGTACAAAAAATAAAAAAGAACTAAGTTACAGAAAATAATAAAATATTTACAAACATAAGAAAAATATTACAACAATTTTAAACTAATTACACCTACTCTAAGCCCCCTAATAAAATAACAAAGCCCCCCAAAATAAAAAATTCCCTACCCTATTCTAAAATACAAATATTACAAGCTCTTTTACCTTACCAGCCCTGAACAGGGCCCTTTGCGGGGCATGCCCCAAGAATTTCAGCTCTTTTGCCTGTAAAAAAAAACATACAATACCCCCCCCCCAACATTACAACCCACCACCCACATACCCCTAATCTAACCCAAACCCCCCTTAAATAAACCTAACACTAATCCCCTGAAGATCTTCCTACCTTGTCTTCACCATACCAGGTTCACCGATCCGTCCTGGCTCCAAGATCTTCATCCAACCCAAGCAGGGGTTGGCGATCCATAATCCGGTGCTCCAAAGTCTTCCTCCTATCCGGCAAGAAGAGGACATCCGGACCGGCAAACATCTTCTCCAAGCGGCATCTTCTATCTTCTTCCATCCGATGACGACCGGCTCCATCTTGAAGACCTCCAGCGCGGATCCATCCTCTTCTTCCGACGACTAGACGACGAATGACGGTTCCTTTAAGGGACGTCATCCAAGATGGCGTCCCTCGAATTCCGATTGGCTGATAGGATTCTATCAGCCAATCGGAATTAAGGTAGGAATTTTCTGATTGGCTGATGGAATCAGCCAATCAGAATATAGTTCAATCCGATTGGCTGATCCAATCAGCCAATCAGATTGAGCTCGCATTCTATTGGCTGTTCCGATCAGCCAATAGAATGCGAGCTCAATCTGATTGGCTGATTGGATCAGCCAATCGGATTGAACTATATTCTGATTGGCTGATTCCATCAGCCAATCAGAAAATTCCTACCTTAATTCCGATTGGCTGATAGAATCCTATCAGCCAATCGGAATTCGAGGGACGCCATCTTGGATGACGTCCCTTAAAGGAACCGTCATTCGTCGTCTAGTCGTCGGAAGAAGAGGATGGATCCGCGCTGGAGGTCTTCAAGATGGAGCCGGTCGTCATCGGATGGAAGAAGATAGAAGATGCCGCTTGGAGAAGATGTTTGCCGGTCCGGATGTCCTCTTCTTGCCGGATAGGAGGAAGACTTTGGAGCACCGGATTATGGATCGCCAACCCCTGCTTGGGTTGGATGAAGATCTTGGAGCCAGGACGGATCGGTGAACCTGGTATGGTGAAGACAAGGTAGGAAGATCTTCAGGGGATTAGTGTTAGGTTTATTTAAGGGGGGTTTGGGTTAGATTAGGGGTATGTGGGTGGTGGGTTGTAATGTTGGGGGGGGGGGTATTGTATGTTTTTTTTTACAGGCAAAAGAGCTGAAATTCTTGGGGCATGCCCCGCAAAGGGCCCTGTTCAGGGGCTGGTAAGGTAAAAGAGCTTGTAATATTTGTATTTTAGAATAGGGTAGGGAATTTTTTATTTTGGGGGGCTTTGTTATTTTATTAGGGGGCTTAGAGTAGGTGTAATTAGTTTAAAATTGTTGTAATATTTTTCTTATGTTTGTAAATATTTTATTATTTTCTGTAACTTAGTTCTTTTTTATTTTTTGTACTTTAGCTAGTTTATTTAATTGTATTTATTTGTAGCAATTGTGTTTAATTAATTTATTGATAGTGTAGTGTTAGGTTAATTGTAGGTAATTGTAGGTAGTTTATTTAATTATTTTATTGATAGGGTAGTGTTAGGTTTAATTATATCTTAGGTTAGGATTTATTTTACAGGTAAATTTGTTATTATTTTAACTAGGTAACTATTAAATAGTTTCTTAACTATTTAATAGCTATTGTACCTGGTTAAAATAATTACAAAGTTGCCTGTAAAATAAATATTAATCCTAAAATAGCTATAATATAATTATAATTTATATTGTAGCTATATTAGGATGTATTTTACAGGTAAGTATTTAGCTTTAAATAGGAATTATTTATTTAATAAGAGTTAATTTATTTCGTTAGATAAAAATTATATTTAACTTAGGGGGGGTGTTAGTGTTAGGGTTAGACTTAGCTTTAGGGGTTAATACATTTATTAGAATAGCGGTGAGCTCCGGTCGGCAGATTAGGGGTTAATAATTGAAGGTAGGTGTCGGCGATGTTAGGGAGGGCAGATTAGGGGTTAATACTATTTATGATAGGGTTAGTGAGGCGGATTAGGGGTTAATAACTTTATTATAGTAGCGCTCAGGTCCGCTCGGCAGATTAGGGGTTAATAAGTGTAGGTAGGTGTCGGCGACGTTGAGGGGGGCAGATTAGGGGTTAATAAATATAACATAGGGGTCGGCGATGTTAGGGGTAGCAGATTAGGGGTACATAGGGATAACGTAGGTGGCGGCGATTTGCGGTCGGAAGATTAGGGGGTTAATTATTTTAAGTAGCTTGCGGCGACGTTGTGGGGGGCAAGTTAGGGGTTAATAGATATAATACAGGGGTCGGCGGTGTTAGGGGCAGCAGATTAGGGGTACATAAGTATAACGTAGGTGGCGGTCGGCAGATTAGGGGTTAAAAATTTTAATCGAGTGGCGGCGATGTGGGGGGAGCTCGGTTTAGGGGTACATAGGTAGTTTATGGGTGTTAGTGTACTTTAGGGTACAGTAGTTAAGAGCTTTATAAACCGGCGTTAGCCAGAAAGCTCTTAACTCCTGCTATTTTCAGGCGGCTGGAATCTTGTCGTTAGAGCTCTAACGCTCACTGCAGAAACGACTCTAAATACCGGCGTTAGGAAGATCCCATTGAAAAGATAGGCTACGCAAATGGCGTAGGGGGATCTGCGGTATGGAAAAGTCGCGGCTGAAAAGTGAGCGTTAGACCCTTTAATCACTGACTCCAAATACCAGCGGGCGGCCAAAACCAGCGTTAGGAGCCTCTAACGCTGGTTTTGACGGCTACCGCCGAACTCTAAATCTAGGCCTAATATTCAGGATGATACAAATTGGACATTCAATAACTGGATCAATAACTGTCAATCTTCCAGTGACAGATATTGGACTCCACCGTGAAGATCCATTATCTCCAAATAAGAAATGTTTACCTTATCTGTTATGCTAAAGTGAATTATTGTAACGGAATGACATGTACTAAGCTGATGTAATTTAATTGTTCATCTCTGTCATTGTACCGACTTATTATACCTCAATAAAGCTTTATTTAAAAATTAAAATAAATAATAATATCTTGACTCCAAGGAAGTCAGAGACAACTTTGGCAACAGCTCTCAAGATTTTTTTATCCTGATGAAAAAATAAGGAATGACTGGTGCACATTAAGTGCTTGAAATTCTGAACATTTCCTGCTGATGTAATAGCCACTAGAACATTGTTTTCAATGTAAGAAATTTCACAAAGAATACAAAAGAGATATCCGTGAATGGTTTTAAGACCAAAAGGAAGATCCCAGGATGAAATTGTAGATCTGCAACAGTTAGATATGGACCAAGACCTGAAATATTTGTGTTACCAAAAAGTCTAAAACCTCAAGTGTTGAAGAACAAACACCTTCCAAAAACCAAAATCCTAATCAATAGAGATATAGTAATTAAAAGTTATTTGCAGAGCGCCAACAGATAGCAAAAGTTATTTTGCTAAAGCATTAAATTAGAATATCCAAGAGAAAAAAACAAAACCAGTATCAGTAAACAAAAACGTAGTTGTAGGTTTACAAGCATGTTAAAAAATTCAGGCTGAATAATAAACTGCAGCAAATAGACAATTTTAGCAACAATCCCTTTAACTTAAAACTTTGAGAGTTTGGATACAATAGAGGATCCTGAAGCAGCATGTTCCGAGATATTGGAAATTTCTAAGGAGGTTGAATTGTCAGCCTCTGCACTAGAGGAAACTAAGGTGTGCAAGGCCAAAAAAGATTACAAAAAAGTTATTCCTTCCTTCAAGATTATCTTCAGTATATAAGGAAATAGAGAAAACACATAATTAAGAGTGAACTACCAAGTCAGGGTATTCACTCCTAGAGCTTAGACATCTGGGAAAAAACAGAAATATTGTGGAACCTTACAATAGAGACTAGAAGCAATATAACTACCTCAGAAATGCATCACTTGTCCACAATCTTCTGAAAAAGCTAAAATTGAGGACATGCCATTCTGTTGGTAACACCTGCTTCCTGCGAATGAAGTCTGTCCTGAAATTCATAGAACCTGAAATGTGAATGGCTGAAAGAAATTTGCGTTGAGCCCACACAAACATTGGAGAGATCTCCTTCAGGACTAACTTCTTATTTCTTCATAGCAATATGAGTCAAAATAGTTCTAGCAGGGGTTGACTTCTGGACAGATTTAAATTCAGAATCCACTAAAAAAACAGCCTCTTCAGAGTCAGATGTCTATAAAAATTACAGATTATAATATTGGAAAACACATATCCTCCAGATTTCTCATAAAATATCTTATGAACTGAAATTTAACCTCTATTTTCAAAGATTCTATAGGGAATGGTGATATACCAAAGCAACAAGAAAATGTAATTAAAATGTCCCCAAACTTGAGAGCAGCTTGAGGCACCTGAACAAGTAAATAAGGATTGTTACATATGAAGAGCCAAAATAGAAAACCACCTCTCTCGCCCCCTAATCTGTGACTGAGAATCTCAATGTTGAAGATGAAGAGAAAAAAGAAACTTATGTAAGAGAAACCCTTGCATGTGTACATAGGCAGGATTTAGTGTTGCAACTGATGCCCAGCTTGTGTGAGAGAGGTCCGTTAATGTGTCTAGGAAAGAATGCCCTGTACCTAAAATTACAATAGGGCAATTTTCAGTGGCAATACAGCCATTTGAACCACATTTACATCTTGAATAGTAACTGTGGAATATTCCTTATTTTTAAGCATATAAGTGTTCTTCTGAGACATAATCAGATTTAAAATAAGGCCCTACTTACCAGATCTGTGGAAACCATAGAAAAGTGTTTTGTTTTCTAAAGATCTGCAAGAGAAGGCAAAAAGATTGTTAACTTTAGAAAAATAGGCAGTAAATGCAACAGGAGGCTGAACTGTTAAAACACAGCCAAGATACAAATATCACTCTGACTTCCTGCTAATGCTAATTATATCTCATACTTATAAATGTAAATGAAATAGCATAAATTGTTTTTAAACTTCAAAAGCTAAAAAGGTTTCATACTCAAAAAACTTTTGATCAAAATAAAAAAGGAGAACATTAATTACGGTGTGTCTACTAAATGTTCCCTAGATATTTAAAAACAGGTGATTTAATAGGAGCATGGGTGTAAAATGAAGCCAAAGATAGTACTAATAACTATAGGGACAAATTGTAAAATTCATATATCTTAAAAGGCCTCACTATGTTTAAAAGTGTATATCTTATGTAACACAGCTCAAGTCCACAAGGGCATCATTTTGAAAATTAAATATCTCAATAATGATCATGAAAAAGGGTAACAGTACTTCTAAATCAAAATTATATTTATGGAAAGTTTAAAAATGAACATGTATAAAATTGGGTAATAGAAACAGTAAAAACATTGTAACAAGCTACTTTTCAATATTTTGCAAGCTAGACTATTAAATTTACTCAATGGCCTCAGTTACAGAGAAGACATTACTAGATTTTTGGCTTATGATAGAAACTGTCCAAGGAAACTTAAGGCCACACATATTTTACTCTCAGGACTAGATTACAAGTTGAGTGCAAAATATTGCTTCCACCAAAGCGATATTTGTGATCAGCTCAGTAATACCAACGCAAGGAAATGTTCGCATTGCACGGAAGCAATGCACTCACAAAAGCACGCTTCTACAGGCTCCAATGGGAGCCTTATTCTAATGCCGGAGGTAAGTCGTGCAGAGATGGGCAGCAAATGTAAATATATATGTATTTGAATATATACTTATGTACACACACATATATATATATAGAAAGAGAAATGGAGAGGGCGCCACATAGCGTGATATTGTTTCACAAAGGATAATACAACAAGCAGAATGGTAATGCGCTTACCGGAGACTGTGGTACTGTGCTGTGACCAGTACTGAATCGCCTGCTAGCACTTAAGTCAGTGGCTAGTACACTGTCAGATCTAATTCCTCCCGGGGCTTTATCCTGGGGCCAAGGAAAGGTGCTGTGGGCGTTTCTGTGTCCAGCAACTGAGGTGTGTTGCTCAATTGGATTTAAACCATAAATAGAGTGAAACAACTTCCCAAGTTAAAAGATTTCAAATCAGTAATAAATAATAAAGCTGATTTGAAATCTTTTAACTTGGGAAGTTGTTCACTCTATTTTATGGTTTAAATCCACAGTCTCCGGTAAGCGCATTACCATTCTGCTTGTTGTATTATCCTTTGTGAAACAATATCACGCTATGTGGCGCCCTCTCCATTTCTCTTTCTAAAACAGTGATATCCCTGCTCTCTGGGAACAAGAGGAGCTGCCTACACAGGAACCTTTGGAGTAATAAGACCACCAGACCGATATAAGACCGATATAGGACTGTCATTATCCCTTCTTAGACTCGTTATTTGAGTGAGACACACTCGGCGAGAACGGAGTAACTATTTGTGGAACTTGTTATTATTGTTTAGGTTTTTTATTAATATTTGTATTTTGCACTTTTTGATTATCTATAGCAGCGCGCCTTCGTATCTCCCAGTGAGATACCACAACATATATATATATATATATATATATGTAAATAAGCATATAAATATATATTTACTGGGAACATATAGTCCCCATAGACCCCATTTTTTTTCTAACACCCCACACCCGCCAACTTTAGCCCCCCAAAACTGATAAGTGCATTTTTTTTTATTAAAAAAATTTAAAAAATACTACTTTTTTTAAATTAAAAAACTAAACTATAGTTTAATTTGTGGCCAACTGGATCACTTTTAAAAAAATAACCAGAAGTTTTAATTTTTAGAGCACCAATTGCTTCCGTGGTTATGTATTGCGTGCCCCCAAACAGGCAAATTTGTCCATTTGAGTGATAAATTAGCACTCCACTTGTAATCTAGCCCTCAGAGTCTAATATAGCCTTAATACAATCACCCAAGGCAGCATAATTAAAGGAAATTTCCCCTTTAGAAAGAGCATCTGAAATTTAATTAATTTAACAGAATTCTCAGGGACAACATTTGTGGCAAAGCAACCATCATAACATTTGTGCAACATATACTCTGCATACATTTATTTTGTCAACATGAAATTACCCTATGCAAGAAGTTTAAACCAAAGTAACAGGTGATCTTAGGCTAAGGAAAACAAGCCAGCATATAAGATAATACATTTCAAACCCCAAGCAGCTGCCACTATAAATGTGCCCAGTACAAGTTTTGCATTACTGCTTATATTGTGTAAAACATATGAAAACACTATCGGTCAGATTACAAGTTTTGCATTATGAGCGGCTCGGTAATAACTTTCAAGTTATTTCCACAGCTCACTTCCCTATAGCGCTGCTATTACAGGTTTGCAAAAACCCGGCGTTAGCAGGCAATATGACAGCGTTGAGCTCCATACCGCACTCAAATACCAGCGCTGCTTTGAGCTGGTTTTAAGTGCTCGTGCATAATTTCCCCATAGACATCAATGGGGAGAGCCGGCTTAAAAAAAGTCTAACACCTGCAATAAAAAAAGCCTAACACCTGCAGATTGGAGAGACGCATCGAGTCAATTATTCAGAGCTGCAATTTTCCAGTGGGAGCACACGTAGAGAGCTGTGGCTCTAAAGAAGAAGACTCCCATTTAAAAAATTAACGCTTTGCCTCACATTGCATGTGCAGTGCAGCAGCTGATCGATCAGGCTAAAGCACACAGTGGACAAGTCTACAACAAGGCGATCTCCCTATTACGCAGGACAACTGGAAATTCAGCCACAACAAGGTCCGTTAAACAAGCAGATCATCACAAGACCATAAAAAGGTCAAATCAAGGGGAACCTAGGCGACTTATGACAAATGGAGGATCCCAAGGATCGCATACCCCTATACTCCAATGGCAGCTGACTCATCGCATCGGCTGAATCCCATCGATGCATCTATTACACAAAATGGCAAAAGGTCCCCACTCACAGAGAAAGGTTTGAACGATAAACATACTTTGACATTGTGAGAACTGGAGTGGGTTAGGTACGTGATATTCGTGAGGGCTTGCATGATACACTCTCAAGAGGATTCGGCTTCTCTCATATACTGTAAAATAACTAAATTCTTTGTGCACCTTTGTTTTCACTCTTTTGTAGTTGGACTGCACCTCACCCTTCTCCCCTACTACATGGGCTTCTAATTTCTCATTCTGCTTTATGGCGACTCTATTGTCTGAAGGTGTATTTTCTATGTGTTAATGAGGAAAGTTATTTAAGGGCGAACTCCTGATGTCTTGACCAGCTGCTGCTGTCCCCCAACTACTATACCCTAAGGAAACTCACTATATAAATGTTTATTGCCCTGTAAGATTCATATATGGAAAATATTTTATTGGTCATCCACCTGATTCATGCTAAGCAGTTCATCCCTGTATTTTATAGTTCATAGCTAAGCCCCCACTCTCACAGAAAATAACTATTAATATCACCAAGAGGTAAAAAGGCTGCCAGTTGCTATGCAAATTGAGATACATCTGAAGTATATAGGAGGTTTAAGAGTTTCAGACTACTGGCACTTATATTTACATATTAGCTTAAACAAATGTATAGGGGGATGTATGAAGTTAGTAACTCTGGCTGTATGTATTGACCTATGAACCCTTCAAGCTCCTATAGCGATCCAGAAGCTTATCTTTAGTGTTAGGGAGAGTGGCACAGATTTTCTGATGTATATAACTGGTAGAACATTATATTTTAGTGTCTGCTAATAACCTAATTTAGCATAGGAGGTAGATGCAAAGTTTGTCATTTTAGGAGAGGTGATGTTGTCTGATCTCATTGGGGAGCGAGAACCTTTGTCCATAATGCAAATTATGTGCTTTGGAATAGGGTGAGGGTATCATTGTTCATACATTTTTCTAAATCAACCACAGTTTACAGAGATCTCCAGATCTGAGACTTCACTATAGTTCATAGTACAGCCCCTAAGAGAGTAGTTGCTCAGAGAATATAGCACAACTAAATCCACACTTGTGATAGCTTGGATAACTCTACTGACTTTAAACTAGATCTATTAGAATGCTTTGCAGAATGCTATCAGAGGCTTAAAAACTCACCTGGATGCATGGAAAACATATATGTTTGTTCTAAGGGAGACATGTAGGGCACCTATTCAGATATACCATTAATGGTTAGTACTATCGGGAAATGTCGCTTACTTTGCTAGGATCTCTGTCAGTGACAAATGGAGGGTTGCCGCACAATGTATAGGTATCAGTTGCTTATGGTGTGGGGTAACTATAGATACGGGCTCTGTGTAGTTTCCTACTCTGTTACTCATGTAATCAAAAGCCCGAAAACGTCAATCAAATAGACTTCCAATACCCAAACAATATCCAGTGGATACAACTGTACATAACCATGGCCAGTGTGTGAATAGGGAGAAATAGTTTCTCCTCCATATTAATCCATTTTTCCCCTTTTTCTTACTTGTTTTTGCAGAGTTACGCAGTCTCTGCCCAGCTTGGAGAGCTACGGTTTGCTATTCGAGCCCAAATTCAGAAAATACCAACCCTTTTAATTTAATTGCCCTCCCGTGGTCCTTGTGACATAAGAGGGCAACCGGATGGTATAGGCCCATAAGTGCTGTTTTAGGTGAGGGGGGATTAGGGAAGTGTTGGGTTTGCTCCCCTAATAATGTACCATACTCTTTGTAACAAGCGAGTTGTCATGCTATATGTGAAGTTTTGTGTCATATGAGCAAACTGTTTGTCTATCTTTGTTTACCCTCAATAAAAAACTTAAAACAAAAAAAAAGAGCAGAGTAAGTTCTAAAAGATAACTGCAAAACCTACTTCTCTGAATATTATATGAAAACCATTTAAAAAGTAAAAAAGAACAGCCATTATTGAGTTATGAACAAGCAGACCATGCACATCTTCTCCCTTAATACTAGAAGCTCCAGGCCTGTGAACGGATGAGCGAATTCTGCAAATAAAAGAGAATTTGCAAAGTTGAAAATAAACATTAACAAAATCAGCTTCTGAGCCACAAAACACCTCTTAATAGGTTACAAATAACCATAAATCCAATCATTCAGTAACTATAAAATAGCTTAAATGAAAAAAGTATGACTTTCTAAAGATCTGCAAGAACAAAAATTTATAATACCATAAACATCAGGGGAATAATATAACAAGCTTGTATGCCAGGACTCAATAGCCAAATAACACAGGCAAAATAAAACATGGCTTCATACATTGCTTGTTTTCAAAAAGAAAGCACCGCTGAGACCTCAGACTCTCCTATTCACTAGGCAGCCATTTAAACAAAAACCTTTACTTTCACTCAATAAATGCTGCAAAACTTAAAAGCAAAATAGCAATCTATTATTTATGTAACCTTTTAAAAATATGCTATTACCACTATTCTAGTTTATACCAGATAAAAGTACCTGAAAGTCAATTTAAAACTTTATTCAAATGGCATCATTTTGAAAGCTATATTAATGAGAAAAAAGTATACTTTCTCTCAGCAATACAAATTTAAATATACATCTTTTTAAAGATTATGATACGAATAATACAAACAAACATAAATAGCATTACAAACCAATTGACTATGTTTGGGAACAGGTTACAGAAATCTTTCTGAACAACTGTAAACTTCAGGGGCCCCATCCGATATGCAGCGTCGTCCGCAAAAGCCGTTTTTTGCGCGGGTTTGGTATCCTATATACAGCGCCGCATATAAATGCGGCACGTATATTTCACCCGTCGGACGTAGTTTTTTTACCCATAGATTAACATAGAAAAGCCGCGCAATTTGGTATCCAATATCTAGCTCAAGGCCTTACATGGTTAAAATGGAGAAAACTTACTCCATTTTCACCTCGCCATGAAATGCACCCGTAGCAGTCCTTGCGCTGAGTATTGGAGCACCGTAACTCCCTAAAATGCCTTCCAAAAAAAAAAACCTAACACCTAACGCATGCACAATGTCTATCTACCTGTCAACCGCAATCCCTAATAAATTGTATTAACCCCTAAACCGCCACTCCCAGAGCCCACCGCCACCTACATTATATGTATTAACCCCTAAACCGCCGCTCCCGGACCCCTCCGCACCTAAATAAAGTGTTTAACCCCTAAACCGCCGCTCCCGGACCCCGCCGCCAGCTACATTAAATTTATTAACCCCTAATCTGACCCCCTTACACTGCCGCCACCTACATTAACTATATTAACCTCTAATCTGACCCCTATATAATATAAAATAATTACAAAATTACCTGTAAAATAAATCCTATCCTGTTACAAATACACCTAACACTACACTATCAATAAATTAATTAAATAAATTAACTACAATTATCTAAGATAAAATACAATTAAATAAACTAAACTATTGTACAAAAAAAACAAACACTAAATTACAAAAAATAAAAAAATAGTACAAGAAGTTTAAACTAATTACACCTAATCTAAGCCCCCTAATAAAATAAAAAGCCCCCCAAAATAATAAAATGCCCTACCCTAAACTAAATTACAAATAGCCCTTAAAAGGGCCTTTTGTGGGGCATTGCCCCAAAGTAATCAGCTCTTTTACCTGTAAAAAAGAACAATCCCCCCAACATTACAACCCACCACCCACACACCCCTACTCTAAAACCCACCCGATCCCCCCTTAAAAAAACCTAACACTACTCCATTGAAGATCACCCTACCTTGAGCCGTCTTCACCCAGCCGGGCCGAAGTCTTCATCCGATGGGGCAGAAGAGGACATCCAGACCGGCAGAAGTCTTCATCCTATCCGGGCAGAAGAGGACATCCGGACCAGCAGACATCTTCATCCAAGCGGCATCTTCTATCTTCATCCTATCAGCCAATCAGAATTCAAGGGACACCATCTTAGATGACATCATTTAAAGGAATATTCATTCTTTGTTAGTCGTCGGCCAAGAATGATGTTCCCCGCCAGAGGTCTTCAAGATGGAGCCGTTCCTCGTCGGATGGATGAAGATAGAAGATGCCGCTTGGATGAAGACGTCTGCCAGTCCGGATGTCCTCTTCTGCCCAGAGAGGATGAAGACTTCTGCTGGTCTGGATGTCCTCTTCTGCCCCATCGGATGAAGTCTATGGCCCGGCTGGGTGAAGACGGCTCAAGGTAGGGTGATCTTCAATGGGGTAGTGTTAGGTTTTTTAAGGGGGGATTGTGTGGGTTTTAGAGTAGGGGTGTGTGGTTGGTGGGTTGTAATGTTGGGGGGGTTGTTCTTTTTTTACAGGTAAAAGAGCTGATTACTTTGGGGCAATGCCCCGCAAAGGGCCCTTTTAAGGGCTATTTGTAATTTAGTTAAGGGTAGGGCATTTTATTATTTTGGGGGCTTTTTTATTTTATTAGGGGGCTTAGATTAGGTGTAATTAGTTTAAACTTCTTGTAATATTTTTTTATTTTTTGTAATTTAGAGGGTTTTTTTGTACTATAGTTTAGTTTATTTAATTGTATTTTATTTTAGAAAATTGTAGTTAATTTATTTAATTAATTTATTGATAGTGTAGTGTAAGGTGTATTTGTAACTTAGGTTAGGATTTATTTTGCAGGTAATTTTGTAATTGTTTTAACTAGGTAGCTATTAAATAGTTATTAACTATTTAATAGCTATTGTACATAGTTAAAATAAATACAAAGTTGCCTGTAAAATAAAAATAAATCCTAAAATAGCTACAATGTAATTATTAATTATATTGTAGCTATCTTAGGGTTTATTTTATAGGTAAGTATTTAGTTTTAAATAGGAATAATTTAGTTAATAATAGTAATTATTAGGTTTAGGGGGTAATACATTTAATGTAGGTGGCGGTGTAGAGGGGTCAGATTAGAGGTTAATATATTTAATGTAGGTAGCGGCGGTGTAGAGGGTTCAGATTAGAGGTTAATATATTTAATGTAAGTGACGGCGGTGTAGGGGGGTCAGATTAGAGGTTAATATATATAATGTAGGTGGCAGCGGTGTAGGGGGGTCAGATTAGAGGTTAATATATTTAATGTAGGTGGCGGCGGTGTAAGGGGGTCAGAATAGGGGTTAATAAATTTAATGTAGGTGGCGGCGGGGTCTGGGAACAGCGGTTTAGGGGTTAAACACTTTATTTTGGTGCGGCGGGGTCCAAGAGCGGTGGTTTATGGGGTTAATACATATAATGTAGGTGGTGGTGGGCTCCAGGAGCGGCGGTTTAGGGGTTAATACTAGGATAGGTTTATTGCCGTGTGGGCTATGGCAGTTTAGGGGTTAATAATTAGGCTTATTGCATTGTGGGGGGTTGTAGGTCTAGGGGTTAATACATTTATTATTAGGAGTGAGAGGGGGGATTGCAGATATAGGGGTATAGGTATTGCGCTGATTTTTGGGAGACAGTTTGTTAGACAGTTACAGGAGATTTAATATTTTAGTTAGTTTATTTAGGCGCAAGCAGTTTTTTAAAGTGCCGTAAGTCACTGGCAACTCCAGAAATTTGTAGTTACGCTCATTTCTGGACATCGCTAGTTTATCCGACTTACGGCATTTTAGCAACTGCCGGCGGGGTATATGTAATACCCCGATGTGCGAGGTGAAACTACGGGCAGCGCGGGTTCCCTTGCTTGCACCAAAAACTACGCCGTATATCGGATCGCGCCCCAGGCTTACCAAACAGGCCAGTAAAAAAAAAACAATCTGTTTAGGGTGTGACCCTGCTACTCCAAACAGATAATTGCAGCACCTGAACAATCTTAATTAGTGTTTAGACTAATATACATATACATATTTATGTATATATCTCTATGTTTAAAGGGACAGTACACTGTAAAATTGTTTTTATATCAATGTATTTTCAATGACTTGTTATGCCAGCTGCAGAGTATAAAATGTATGAGAAATTGCATGTTTCGTTTTATTTGTGTATATGAAGTAGCTGGTTTTGTGCTTTTAAACCACAGCCTATTACAATGGGTTGAGCTTCAGGTAATATAGGGTCGCCACCTGAGACATGGTTTCCTGAACACTGAACACTGAACTTACACATGCTGCATGGAGGAATAGGAATAGTGCTGTTCAGAAACACAATACATGTTACTTCTGCACTCCCTGTAGCATGTGTAACACATAAGTAAGTGTCCAGGAAAACATGGCTGAGGTGGCAACCCCAAGGTAATATCAGATCTGATTATGTTATCATTTTTATGTACACAGACTTGCTTCCTTATCTTATAGTTGTCTAGAAAACCAAAGTTTAATACTTAGAGAGAACAATGGAAAATTATCATTTGTATTACTTAACTATCATGCCCCCCACTGAGAGTGTAATCTCTTCTGCTGGCTGTGTTTACTTAGGCTATTGAATAGAATATACTCCAGTATAGAAACTTTCAGTATAGGTTGGGATACCACAGGCTAAATCAGCTATTTCAAATGCCAAAATAGGGGTAAAGGAGCTACTTGTAAATAATTTAAAACACTCTGGCCTAGATTTAGAGTTCGGCGGTAGCCGTCAAAACCAGCGTTAGAGGCTCCTAACGCTGGTTTTGGGCGCCCGCTGGTATTTGGAGTCAGTGATTAAAGGGTCTAACGCTCACTTTTCAGCCGCGACTTTTCCATACCGCAGATCCCCCTACGCCATTTGCGTAGCCTATCTTTTCAATGGGATCTTTCTAACGCTGGTATTTAGAGTCGTTTCTGCAGTGAGCGTTAGAGCTCTAACGACAAGATTCCAGCCGCCTGAAAATAGCAGGAGTTAAGAGCTTTCTGGCTAACGCCGGTTTATAAAGCTCTTAACTACTGTACCCTAAAGTACACTAACACCCATAAACTACCTATGTACCCCTAAACCGAGGTCCCCCCACATCGCCGCCACTCGATTAAAATTTTTAACCCCTAATCTGCCGACCGCCACCTACGTTATACTTATGTACCCCTAATCTGCTGCCCCTAACACCGCCGACCCCTGTATTATATCTATTAACCCCTAACTTGCCCCCCACAACGTCGCCGCAAGCTACTTAAAATAATTAACCCCTAATCTTCCGACCGCAAATCGCCGCCACCTACGTTATCCCTATGTACCCCTAATCTGCTACCCCTAACATCGCCGACCCCTATGTTATATTTATTAACCCCTAATCTGCCCCCCTCAACGTCGCCGACACCTACCTACACTTATTAACCCCTAATCTGCCGAGCGGACCTGAGCGCTACTATAATAAAGTTATTAACCCCTAATCCGCCTCACTAACCCTATCATAAATAGTATTAACCCCTAATCTGCCCTCCCTAACATCGCCGACACCTACCTTCAATTATTAACCCCTAATCTGCCGACCGGAGCTCACCGCTATTCTAATAAATGTATTAACCCCTAAAGCTAAGTCTAACCCTAACACTAACACCCCCCTAAGTTAAATATAATTTTTATCTAACGAAATAAATTAACTCTTATTAAATAAATAATTCCTATTTAAAGCTAAATACTTACCTGTAAAATACATCCTAATATAGCTACAATATAAATTATAATTATATTATAGCTATTTTAGGATTAATATTTATTTTACAGGCAACTTTGTAATTATTTTAACCAGGTACAATAGCTATTAAATAGTTAAGAACTATTTAATAGTTACCTAGTTAAAATAATTACAAATTTACCTGTAAAATAAATCCTAACCTAAGATATAATTAAACCTAACACTACCCTATCAATAAAATAATTAAATAAACTACCTACAATTACCTACAATTAACCTAACACTACACTATCAATAAATTAATTAAACACAATTGCTACAAATAAATAAAATTAAATAAACTATCTAAAGTACAAAAAATAAAAAAGAACTAAGTTACAGAAAATAATAAAATATTTACAAACATAAGAAAAATATTACAACAATTTTAAACTAATTACACCTACTCTAAGCCCCCTAATAAAATAACAAAGCCCCCCAAAATAAAAAATTCCCTACCCTATTCTAAAATACAAATATTACAAGCTCTTTTACCTTACCAGCCCTGAACAGGGCCCTTTGCGGGGCATGCCCCAAGAATTTCAGCTCTTTTGCCTGTAAAAAAAAACATACAATACCCCCCCCCCCAACATTACAACCCACCACCCACATACCCCTAATCTAACCCAAACCCCCCTTAAATAAACCTAACACTACCCCCCTGATGATCTTCCTACCTTGTCTTCACCATGCCAGGTTCACCGATCCGTCCTGGCTCCAAGATCTTCATCCACCCCAAGCGGGGGCTAGACATCCACTGAAGAAGTCCAGAAGAGGGTCCAAAGTCTTCCTCCTATCCGGCAAGAAGAGGACATCCGGACCGGCAAACATCTTCTCCAAGCGGCATCTTCTATCTTCTTCCATCCGATGACGACCGGCTCCATCTTGAAGACCTCCAGCGCGGATCCATCCTCTTCTTCCGACGACTAGACGACGAATGACGGTTCCTTTAAGGGACGTCATCCAAGATGGCGTCCCTCGAATTCCGATTGGCTGATAGGATTCTATCAGCCAATCGGAATTAAGGTAGGAATTTTCTGATTGGCTGATGGAATCAGCCAATCAGAATATAGTTCAATCCGATTGGCTGATCCAATCAGCCAATCAGATTGAGCTCGCATTCTATTGGCTGATCGGAACAGCCAATAGAATGCAAGCTCAATCTGATTGGCTGATTGGATCAGCCAATCGGATTGAACTATATTCTGATTGGCTGATTCCATCAGCCAATCAGAAAATTCCTACCTTAATTCCGATTGGCTGATAGAATCCTATCAGCCAATCGGAATTCGAGGGACGCCATCTTGGATGACGTCCCTTAAAGGAACCGTCATTCGTCGTCTAGTCGTCGGAAGAAGAGGATGGATCCGCGCTGGAGGTCTTCAAGATGGAGCCGGTCGTCATCGGATGGAAGAAGATAGAAGATGCCGCTTGGAGAAGATGTTTGCCGGTCCGGATGTCCTCTTCTTGCCGGATAGGAGGAAGACTTTGGACCCTCTTCTGGACTTCTTCAGTGGATGTCTAGCCCCCGCTTGGGGTGGATGAAGATCTTGGAGCCAGGACGGATCGGTGAACCTGGCATGGTGAAGACAAGGTAGGAAGATCATCAGGGGGGTAGTGTTAGGTTTATTTAAGGGGGGTTTGGGTTAGATTAGGGGTATGTGGGTGGTGGGTTGTAATGTTGGGGGGGGGGTATTGTATGTTTTTTTTTACAGGCAAAAGAGCTGAAATTCTTGGGGCATGCCCCGCAAAGGGCCCTGTTCAGGGCTGGTAAGGTAAAAGAGCTTGTAATATTTGTATTTTAGAATAGGGTAGGGAATTTTTTATTTTGGGGGGCTTTGTTATTTTATTAGGGGGCTTAGAGTAGGTGTAATTAGTTTAAAATTGTTGTAATATTTTTCTTATGTTTGTAAATATTTTATTATTTTCTGTAACTTAGTTCTTTTTTATTTTTTGTACTTTAGATAGTTTATTTAATTTTATTTATTTGTAGCAATTGTGTTTAATTAATTTATTGATAGTGTAGTGTTAGGTTAATTGTAGGTAATTGTAGGTAGTTTATTTAATTATTTTATTGATAGGGTAGTGTTAGGTTTAATTATATCTTAGGTTAGGATTTATTTTACAGGTAAATTTGTAATTATTTTAACTAGGTAACTATTAAATAGTTCTTAACTATTTAATAGCTATTGTACCTGGTTAAAATAATTACAAAGTTGCCTGTAAAATAAATATTAATCCTAAAATAGCTATAATATAATTATAATTTATATTGTAGCTATATTAGGATTTATTTTACAGGTAAGTATTTAGCTTTAAATAGGAATTATTTATTTAATAAGAGTTAATTTATTTCGTTAGATAAAAATTATATTTAACTTAGGGGGGTGTTAGTGTTAGGGTTAGACTTAGCTTTAGGGGTTAATACATTTATTAGAATAGCGGTGAGCTCCGGTCGGCAGATTAGGGGTTAATAATTGAAGGTAGGTGTCGGCGATGTTAGGGAGGGCAGATTAGGGGTTAATACTATTTATGATAGGGTTAGTGAGGCGGATTAGGGGTTAATAACTTTATTATAGTAGCGCTCAGGTCCGCTCGGCAGATTAGGGGTTAATAAGTGTAGGTAGGTGTCGGCGACGTTGTGGGGGGCAGATTAGGGGTTAATAAATATAACATAGGGGTCGGCGATGTTAGGGCAGCAGATTAGGGGTACATAGGGATAACGTAGGTGGCGGCGGTTTACGGAGCGGCAGATTAGGGGTTAAAAGTGTAATGCAGGGGTCAGCGATAGCGGGGGCGGCAGATTAGGGGTTAATAAGTGTAAGGTTAGGGGTGTTTAGACTCGGGGTACATGTTAGGGTGTTAGGTGCAGACGTAGGAAGTGTTTCCCCATAGGAAACAATGGGGCTGCGTTAGGAGCTGAACGCTGCTTTTTTGCAGGTGTTAGTTTTTTTTTCAGCTCAAACAGCCCCATTGTTTCCTATGGGAGAATCGTGCACGAGCACGTTTTTGATGCCGGCCGCGTCCGTAAGCAACTCTGGTATCGAGAGTTGCATTTGCGGTAAAAATGCTCTACGCTCCTTTTTTGGAGCCTAACGCAGCATTTGTTTGAACTCTCGATACCAGAGTTAAATTTATGGTGCGGCCAGAAAAAAACCCGCGGAGCGTTAACAGCCCTTTTACCGCCGAACTCTAAATCTAGGCCTCTAGCAGGTAAAATGAATCATTGGGAACAATTTAAAGGGGAGAACATTTTTGGGTGAACTGGCAATTTAAGCCCTTTGCAGACCACTTTTTAGTGCAATATTTCTTTTTAATAATCTTTTATCAGACAAACGCCTAGATTTGGAGTTTTGCGTTAGCCGTCAAAACCAGCGTTAGAGGCTCCTAACGCTGGTTTTGGGCTACCGCTGGTATTTGGAGTCTTGTAGGTAAGGGTCTAACGCTCACTTTCCAGTCGCGACTTTTCCATACCGCAGATCCCCCTACACCATTTGCGTATCCTATCTATTCAATGGGATCTTTCTAACGCCGGTATTTAGAGTCTTGGCTGAAGTGAGCGTTAGAAATCTAACGACAAAACTCCAGCCGCAGAAAAAAGTCAGGAGTTAAGAGCTTTCTGGGCTAACGCCGGTTCATAATGCTCTTAACTCCTGTGCTCTAAAGTACACTAACACTCATAAACTACCTATGTACCCCTAAACCGAGGTCCCCCCACATCGCCGCCACTCTATTAAAAACTTTTAACCCCTAATCTGCCGACCGCACACCGCCGCCACCTACGTTATCACTATGAACCCCTAATCTGCTGCCCGTAACACCGCCGACCCTTATATTATATTTATTAACCCCTAATCTGCCGCCCCCAACGTCGCCGCCACCTACCAACAATTATTAACCCCTAATCTACTGACCGGACCTCACCGCCACTATAATAAATGTATTAACCCCTAATCCGCCTCACTCCCGCCTCAATAACCCTATAATAAATAGTATTAACCCCTAATCTGCCCTCACTAACATTGCCGACACCTACCTACAATTATTAACCCCTAATCTGCTGACCGGACTTCACCGCTACTATAATAAAGTTATTAACCCCTAAAGCTAAGTCTAACCCTAACCGTAACACCCCCCTAAGTTAAATATAATTTAAATCTAACAAAATAAACTAACTCTTATTAAATAAATTATTCCTATTTAAAGATAAATACTTACCTGTAAAATAAACCCTAATATAGCTACAATATAAATTATAATTATATTGTAGCTATTTTAGGATGAATATTTATTTTACAGGCAACTTTGTAATTATTTTAACCAGGTACAATAGCTATTAAATAGTTATTAACTATTTAATAGCTACCTAGTTAAAATAATTACAAAATTACCTGTAAAATAAATCCTAACCTAAGTTACAATTAAACCTAACACTACACTATCAATAAATTACTTAAATAAAATACCTACAATTATCTACAATTAAAGCTAACACTACACTATCAATAAATTAATTAAATACGATACCTACAAATAAATACAATTAAATAAACTAACTAAAGTACAAAAAATAAAAAAGAACTAAGTTACAAAAAATAAAAAAAATATTTACAGACATTAGAAAAATATTATAACAATTTTAAGCTAATTACACCTACTCTAAGCCCCCTAATAAAATAACAAAGACCCCCAAAATAAAAAAATGTCCTACCCTATTCTAAATTAAAAAAGTTCAAAGCTCTTTTACCTTACCAGCCCTTAAAAGGGCCTTTAGTGGGGCATGCCCCAAAGAAAACTGCTCTTTTGCCTGTAAAAAAAAAATACACCCCCCCAACATTAAAACCCACCACCCACATACCCCTAATCTAACCCAAACCCCCCTTAAATAAACCTAACACTAAGCCCCTGAAGATCTCCCTACCTTGTATTCACCACACCGGGTTCATCGATTGGTCCTGGCTCTGACGTCTTCATCCAAGCCCAAGCGGGGGCTGAAGATGTCCATGATCCAGTTGAAGTCTTGGCCCAAGCGGTGGCTGAAGATGTCCATGATCCGGCTGAAGTCTTCATTCAAGCGGGAGCTGAAGAGGTCCATGATCCGGCTGAAGTCTTCTATCCAGCGGCATCTTCAATCTTCTTTCTTCTGGATCCATGTTCATCCCGCCGACGTGGAACATCCATCTTCACCGACGACTTCCCGACGAATGACGGTTCCTCGTCATCCAAGATGGCGTCCCTCGAATTCCGATTGGCTGATAGGATTCTATCAGCCAATCCGAATTAAGGTAGGAAAATTCTGATTGGCTGATGGAATCAGCCAATCAGATTCAAGTTCAATCCGGTTGGCTGAACCAATCAGCCAATCAGATTGAGCTCGCATTCTATTGGCTGATCGGAACATTCCATCAGCCAATCAGAATTTTCCTACCTTAATTCCGATTGGCTGATAGAATCCTATCAGCCAATCCTATCAGCCAATCGGAATTCGAGGGACGCCATCTTGGATCATCGACATCTTCAGCCCCCGCTTGGGCTTGGATGAAGACGTCGGAGCCAGGACCGATCGGTGAACCCGGTGTGGTGAATACAAGGTAGGGAGATCCTCAGGGGCTTAGTGTTAGGTTTATTTAAGGGGGGTTTGGGTTAGATTAGGGGTATGTGGGTGGTGGGTTTTAATTTTGGGGTGGGGGGTTGTATTTTTTTTTTACAGGCAAAAGAGCAGTTTTCTTTGGGGCATGCCCCGCTAAAGGCCCTTTTAAGGGCTGGTAAGGTAAAAGAGCTTTGAACTTTTTTAATTTAGAATAAGGTAGGGCATTTTTTTATTCTGGGGGTCTTTGTTATTTTATTAGGGGGCTTAGAGTAGGTGTAATTAGCTTAAAATTGTTATAATATTTTTCTAATGTCTGTAAATATTTTTTTTATTTTTTGTAACAGTTCTTTTTTATTTTTTGTACTTTAGTTAGTTTATTTAATTGTATTTATTTGTAGGTATCATATTTAATTAATTTATTGATAGTGTAGTATTAGGTTTAATTGTAGATAATTTTAGGTATTTTATTTAAGTAATTTATTGATAGTGAAGTGTTAGGTTTAATTGTAACTTAGGTTAGGATTTATTTTACAGGTAATTTTGTAATTATTTTAACTAGGTAGCTATTAAATATTAAATAACTATTTAATAGCTATTGTACCTGGTTAAAATAAATACAAAGTTGCCTGTAAAATAAATATAAATCCTAAAATAGCTACAATATAATTATTCGTTATATTGTAGCTATATTAGGGTTTATTTTACATGTAAGTATTTAGCTTTAAATTGGATTAATTTATAATAATAAGAGTTAATTTATTTCGTTAGATTTAAATTATATTTAACTTAGGGGGGTGTTAGTGTTAGGGTTAGACTTAGCTTTAGGGGTTAATACATTTATTAGAGTAGCAGTGGTGTCCGGTTGGCAGATTAGGGGTTAATACTTGAAGTTAGGTGTCGGCGATGTTAGGGAGGGCAGATTAGGGGTTAATACTATTTATTATAGTGTTATTGAGGCTAGAGAGAGGGGAATTAGGGGTTAATAACTTTATTAATAATAAAGTTATTAACCCC
This sequence comes from Bombina bombina, assembly GCF_027579735.1. Classification (NCBI taxonomy): domain Eukaryota; kingdom Metazoa; phylum Chordata; class Amphibia; order Anura; family Bombinatoridae; genus Bombina; species Bombina bombina. Next base: position 393,821,513 of record NC_069500.1, read on the forward strand.
TAATTCCCCTCTCTCTAGCCTCAATAACACTATAATAAATAGTCCTATGGGGAAACTCTTCCTAAGTCTGCACCTAACATCCTAACATGTACCCCGAGTGTAAACACCACTAACCTTACACTTATTAACCCCTAATCTGCCGACCCCGCTATCATTGACACCTACATATTTTTTTTAACCCCTAATCTGCCGCTCCGTACACCGCCGCAATTTACGTTATCCCTATGTACCCCTAATCTGCTGCCCCTAACACCGCCGACACCTATATTATATTTATTAAACCCTAATCTGCTGCCCCCAACGTCGCCGCAACCTACCTACAATTATTAACCCCTAATCTGCCAACCAGACCTCACCGCTACTATAATAAATTATTATAGTAGCGGTGAGGTCTGGTTGGCAGATTAGGGGTTAATAATTGTAGGTAGGGTTGCGGCGACGTTGGGGGCAGCAGATTAGGGTTTAATAAATATAATATAGGTGTCGGCGGTGTTAGGGGCAGCAGATTAGGGGTACATAGGGATAACGTAAATTGCGGCGGTGTACGGAGCGGCAGATTAGGGGTTAAAAAAAATATGCAGGTGTCAATGATAGCGGGGTCGGCAGATTAGGGGTTAATAAGTGTAAGGTTAGTGGTGTTTACACTCGGGGTACATGTTAGGATGTTAGGTGCAGACTTAGGAAGAGTTTCCCCATAGGAAACAATGGGGCTGCGTTAGGAGCTGAACGCTGCTTTTTTGCAGGTGTTAGGTTTTTTTCAGCTCAAAATGCCCCATTGTTTTCTATGGGGGAATCGTGCACGAGCACGTTTTTGAAGCTGGCCGCGTCCGTAAGCACTGCTGGTATTGAGAGTTGCAGTGGCGGTAAATATGCTATACGCTCCCTTTTTGGAGCCTAACGCAGCCCTTCTGTGAACTCTAAATACCAGCTATTTAAAAGGTGCGGGAGAAAAAAAGCACGCGTAGCTAACGCACCCCTTTGGCCGCAGAACTCTAAATCTAGCCGAAAGTTAATACACTCAAAATAGCACTATCTAAAAAAACTTTTTTAAATATGTATTATGAATTTAAATTTACAGACATAAAATCACATATAAACACGTAAATACATATGATATATATACACATATAGACATATAAATATAAATGCATTGGAGCCCTTTGCAGTTAAGTAGATGAAAACATGAAAAATATATTTATGGAATATTCATTTTAATAAAGTGTTTAACTGTGTATTTACTGTAAATATTTCACATCCATTGATCTTCACATAAGGGGAATATGTTCTAAATATTTTTAAATAGATATTCATATATATATATATATATATATATATATATATATATATATATATATATATATATATATAAATACCTGTTACACTATGCAAGCGTATATATATGAGTTCTAAAAAGAACGAAACAGGCTTGTCTAGTGAGTGATTTCTGGTTTGCTGTCATATTCCTGTTTAAAAGGATCGCTGTGTTAAAACAGTATTTTTGAAGCAAAAAAACATAATTTGCATACCTAATTTGCATATCTTACCCACAATTCTCTTGTGCATTGGAAACATTGCATATTAAGAATTTCTGGGGGAAAGCAAGCGGGGATACTTGCTTAGATGTACTAATTTCCTATGCAAATATTTACGTTGATTTATATATATATATATATATATATATATATTTGTGTGTGTATATATATATATATATATATATATATATATATATATATATATATATATATATATATATATATAAAATCATTTTTTTTAAAGAATAAATAGAACATATTCTGTTGTGTGAAGAACATAGTAATGTAAAATAAATGTTTCATGTTGGTTTAGAGCACTTGAGAAAACACAATTGGGTTTTGTGTGACTTGTTGGGTGTTAAGTTTTTTTTCCAGTTTTCGCTCAAAATTGAAGTCTTTGGGGGAATACATTAACACAGTCACGATATTCTGCTTGTTGGGTTAGCACTTGTGTAAAAACTTTTTACTTTCAAGCTACACAATGCATCAAAAGCTTACTTCTAGCAGAGTTAACGTGAAGTGAAAATGCACAATACCACACCACTCCTAATCTAGCCCGTAGTAATTTATATATATACTAATCCTAAAGCCTGTGTACATGGGCCAGTTTTTGCAGTACAGCGGCCCCACCCATTGCTCTCTCTCTATCCCCCCTCTATTTTGCTCTCTCTTTCTCCCCTCTCTTTTGCTCTCTCTTTCTCCCCTCTCTTTTACTCTCTCTCTCTCCCCCTCTCTTTTACTCTCTCTCTCCTCCCTCTCTTTTGCTCTCTCTCTCCCCCCTCTCTTTTGCTCTCTCTCTCCCCCCTCTCTTTTGCTCTCTCTCTCCCCCCTCTCTTTTGCTCTCTCTCTCCCCCTCTCTTTTACTCTCTCTCTCCTCCCTCTCTTTTGCTCTCTCTCTCCCCCCTCTCTTTTGCTCTCTCTCTCCCCCCTCTCTTTTGCTCTCTCTCTCCCCCCTCTCTTTTGCTCTCTCTCTCCCCCCTCTCTTTTGCTCTCTCTCCCCCTCTCTTTTGCTCTCTCTCTCCCCCCTCTCTTTTGCGTTCTCTCTCTCCCCTCTCTTTTGCGATCTCTCTCGCCCTCTCTTTAGCGCTCTCTCTCCCTCACTTTTGCGCTCTCTCCCCTCTCTTTTGCTCTCTCTTCCCACTCTCTTTGCTCTCTCTCCCCCCTCTATTTTGCTCTCTCTCCCCCCTCTCTTTTGCTCTCTCTCTCCCCACTCTCTTTTGCTCTCTCTTCCCCCTCTCTTTTGCTCTCTCTTCCCCCTCTCTTTTGCAATTTCTCCCCCTCTCTTTTGCGCTCTCTCTCGCTCCACCTCTTTTTTTCTCTCTCTTCCCCCTTTCTTTTGCTCTCTCCCCCCTCTCTTTTGCTTTCTTTCTCCCCTCTCTCTTTTGCTCCCTCTCTCCCTCTCTCTTTTGCTCCCTCTCTCCCTCTTCTCTTTTGCTCTCTCTCCCCTATCATTTGCTCTCTCTCCCCCTTCTCTTTTGTGCTCTCTCTCCCCCTCTCTTTTGTGTTCTCTCTCTCCCCCCTCTCTTTTGCTCTCCCTCTCTCCCTCTTCTCTTTTTCTCTCTCTCCCCTATCTTTTGCTCTCTCTCTCCCTCTTCTCTTTTGCGATTTCTCTCCCCTCTCTTTTGCACTCTTTCTCCCCCCTCTCTTTTGCGTTCTCTCTCTCCCCTCTCTTTTGCGCTCTCTCTTCCCCTCTTTTTAGCGCTCTCTCTCCCTCACTTTTGTGCTCTCTCTCTCCCCTCTCTTTTGCTCTCTCTCCCCTCTCTTTTGCTCTCTCTTCCCCCTCTCTTTGCTCTCTCTCCTCCCTCTATTTTGCTCTCTCTCCCCCCTCTCTTTTGCTCTCTCTCTCCCCACTCTTTTGCGCTCTCTCTCCCCCTCTCTCTCCCTCTTCTCTTTTGCGATTTCTCTCCCCTCTCTTTTGCACTCTTTCTCCCCCCTCTCTTTTGCGTTCTCTCTCTCCCCTCTCTTTTGCGCTCTCTCTTCCCCTCTTTTTAGCGCTCTCTCTCCCTCACTTTTGTGCTCTCTCTCTCCCCTCTCTTTTGCTCTCTCTCCCCTCTCTTTTGCTCTCTCTCTCCCCACTCTCTTTTGCTCTCTCTTCCCCCTCTCTTTTGCTCTCTCTTCCCCCTCTCTTTTGCAATTTCTCCCCCTCTCTTTTGCGCTCTCTCTCGCTCCACCTCTCTTTTTCTCTCTCTTCCCCCTTTCTTTTGCTCTCTCCCCCCCTCTCTTTTGCTTTCTTTCTCCCCTCTCTCTTTTGCTCCCTCTCTCCCTCTTCTCTTTTGCTCTCTCTCCCCTATCATTTGCTCTCTCTCCCCCTTCTCTTTTGTGCTCTCTCTCCCCCTCTCTTTTGTGTTCTTTCTCTCCCCCCTCTCTTTTGCTCTCCCTCTCTCCCTCTTCTCTTTTTCTCTCTCTCCCCTATCTTTTGCTCTCCCTCTTCTCTTTTGCGATTTCTCTCTCCTCTCTTTTGCACTCTTTCTCCCCCCTCTCTTTTGCATTCTCTCTCTCCCCTCTCTTTTGCACTCTCTCTTCCCCTCTTTTTAGCGCTCTCTCTCCCTCACTTTTGTGCTCTCTCTCTCCCCTCTCTTTTGCTCTCTCTCCCCTCTCTTTTGCTCTCTCTTCCCCCTCTCTTTGCTCTCTCTCCCCCCTCTATTTTGCTCTCTCTCCCCCCTCTCTTTTGCTCTCTCTCTCCCCACTCTTTTGCACTCTCTTTCCCCCTCTCATTAGCGCTCTCTCTCCCTCACTTTTGCGCTCTCTCTCTCCCCTCTCTTTTGCTCTCTCTTTCCCCTCTCTTTTGCTCTCTCTTCCCACTCTCTTTGCTCTCTCTCCCCCCTCTATTTTGCTCTCTCTCCCCCTCTCTTTTGCTCTCTCTCTCCCCACTCTCTTTTGCTTTCTCTTCCCCCTCTCTTTTGCAATTTCTCCCCCTCTCTTTTGCGCTCTCTCTCGCTCCACCTCTCTTTTTCTCTCTCTTCCCCCTTTCTTTTGCTCTCTCCCCCCTCTCTTTTGCTTTCTTTCTCCCCTCTCTCTTTTGCTCCCCCTTCTCTTTTGCTCTCTCTCCCCTATCATTTGCTCTCTCTCCTCCTTCTCTTTTGTGCTCTCTCTCCCCTTCTCTTTTGTGTTCTCTCTCTCCCCTCTCTTTTGCGCTCTTTCTCCCCCTCTCTTTATCGCTCTCTCTTTTGTGCTCTCTCTCCATTCTCTTTTGCTCTCTCTCCCCTCTCTTTTGCTCTCTCTCTCTCCCCCCTCTCTTTTGCTCTCTCTCTCTCCCCCTCTCTTTTGCTCTCTCTTCCCCCTCTCTTTTGCACTCTCTCCCCCTCTCTTTTGCGCTCTCTCTCTCCCCTCTCTTTTGTGCTCTCTCTCCCCCCTCTCTTTTGCTCTCTCTTTCCCCCCTCTCTTTTGCTCTCCCTCTTCTCTTTTGCTCTCTCTCCCCTATCTTTTCCTCTCGCTCTCCCTCTTCTCTTTTGCGCTTTCTCTCCCCTCTCTTTTGCACTCTTTCTCCCCCCTCTCTTTTGCGTTCTCTCTCTCCCCTCTCTTTTGCGTTCTCTCTCCCCCTCTCTTTAGCACTCTCTCTCACTTTTGTGCTCTCTCTCTCTCTCTCCCCTCTCTTTTGCTCTCTCTCTCTCCTATCTTTTGCTCTCTCTTCCCCCTCTCTTTGCTCTCTCTCCCCCCTCTATTTTGCTCTCTATCCCCCCTCTCTTTTTCTCTCTCTCTCCCCACACTCTCTCCCCTCCTCTCTTTTGCTCTCTCCCCCTCTCTCTCCCCCCTCTCTTTTGTTCAGTCTCTCTCCCCCTCTTTTGCTCTTTCTCTCTCTCACCCTCTCTTTTGCTCTCTCTCCCCCTCTTTTGCACTTTATCTCTCCCCCTCTCTTTTGCTCTCTCTCTCCCTTCCCCCTTCTCTCTCTGCCCCCTCTTTCTCCAGACTCACTATCTCTCTCCACCTCTATTTTGCTCTCTCTCCCCCCTCGCTGTTGTGCTCTCTCTCTCTCCCCCTCTCTTTGCGCTCTCTGTCCCCCTCTCTTTTGCACTCTCTCTCTCCCCCTCTCTTTTGCGCTCTCTCTCTCCCCCTCTCTTTTGCGCTCTCTCTCCATCTCTTTTGTGCTCTCCCCCCTCTCTTTTGCTCTCTCTCTCTCCCCCTTTCTTTTGCTCTCTCTCGCCCCCCTCTCTTTTGCTCTCTCTCCCCCTCTCTTTTTCTCTCTCTCCCACCTCTCTTTTGCTCTCTATCCCCTTCTCTTTTGCTCTCTCTCCCCCTCTCTTTTGCTCTCTCTCTCTCTCCCCCCCTTTCTCTCTATTTCCCCCCTCTTTTGCTCTCTCTCCCCCACTTTTGCTCTCTCTCTCCCCCTCGCTTTTGTTTCTCTCCCCCTCTCTTTTGCTCTCTCTCTCCCCCTCTCTCTCCACCAATCTCTCTCTCTCTCTCTTGCTCTCTCTTTTGCTTTCTCTCCCCCCTTTCTTTTGCGCTCACTCTCCCTCTCTTTTGCTCCCTCTCTCCCCCTTCTCTTTTGCTCTCTCTCTCATATAATTTGCTCTCTCTCTCCCTTCTCTTGTGTGCTCTCTCTCCCCCTCTCTTTTGCGTTCTCTCTCTCCCCTCTCTTTTGTGCTCTTTCTCCCCCTCTTTTTAGCGCTCTCTCTCTCTTTTGTGCTCTCTCTCCATTCTCTTTTGCTCTCTCTCCCCTCTCTTTTGCTCTCTCTCTCTTCCCCCTCTCTTTTGCTCTCTCTCTCCCCCTCTCTTTTGCTCTCTCTTCCCCCTCTCTTTTGCACTCTCTCCCCCACTCCTTTGCTCTCTCTCCCACTCTCTTTTACTCTCTCTCCCACCTCTCTTTTGCTCTCTATCCCCTTCTCTTTTGCTCTCTCTCCCCCTCTCTTTTGCTCTCTCTCTCTCCCCCCTTTCTCTCTCTTTCCCCCCTCTTTTGCTCTCTCTCCCCCACTTTTGCTCTCTCTCTCCCCCTCGCTTTTGTTCTCTCCCCCTCTCTTTTGCTCTCTCTCTCCCCCCTCTCTCTCCACCACTCTCTCTCTCTCTTGCTCTCTCTTTTGCTTTCTCTCCCCCCTTTCTTTTGCGCTCACTCTCCCTCTCTTTTGCTCCCTCTCTCCCCCTTCTCTTTTGCTCTCTCTCTCCTATCATTTGCTCTCTCTCCCCCTTCTCTTTTCAGCTCTCTCTCCCCCTCTCTTTTGCGTTCTCTCTCTCCCCTCTCTTTTGTGCTCTTTCTCCCCCTCTTTTTAGCGTTCTCTCTTTTGTGCTCTCTCTCCATTCTCTTTTGCTCTCTCCCCCCTCTCTTTTGCTCTCTCTCTCTCTCCCCTCTCTTTTGCTCTCTCTCTCCCCCTCTCTTTTGCGCTCATTCTCCCCCCTCTCTTTTGCGCTCTCTTTCCCCCCTCTCTTTTGCTCTCCCTCTTCTCTTTTGCTCTCTCTCCCCTATCTTTTGCTCTCGCTCTCCCTCTTCTCTTTTGCGCTTTCTCTCCCCTCTCTTTTGCACTCTTTCTCCCCCCTGTCTTTTGCGTTCTCTCTCTCCCCTCTCTTTTGTGCTCTCTCTCCCCCTCTCTTTAGCACTCTCTCTCCCTAACTTTTGTGCTCTCTCCCCCCTCTCTTTTGCTCTCTCTCTCTCCTCTCTTTTGCTCTTTCTCCCCCCTCTCTTTTGCTCTCTCTCTCCCAACTCTCTCTCCCCTCCTCTCTTTTGCTCTCTCCCCCTCTCTCTCCCCCCTCTCTTTTGTTCAGTCTCTCTCCCCCTCTTTTGCTCTTTCTCTCTCTCTCCCCCTCTCTTTTGCTCTCTCTCTCTCTCCCCCTCTTTTGCACTTTCTCTCTCCCCCTCTCTTTTGCTCTCTCTCTCCCTTCCCCCTTCTCTCTCTGCCCCCTTTTTCTCCCCACTCACTATCTCTCTCCACCTTTATTTTGCTCTCTCTCCCCCCTCTTTGTTGTGCTCTCTCTCTCCCCCTCTCTTTTGTGCTCTCTCCCCATCTCTTTTGTGCTCTCCCCCCTCTCTTTTGCTCTCTCTCTCTCTCTCTCTCCCCTTTCTTTTGCTCTCTCCCTCCCCCTCTCTTTTGCTCTCTCTCCCCCTCTATTTTGCTCTCTGTCCCACCTCTCTTGCGCTCTCTGTCCCCCTCTCTTTTGCACTCTCTCTCCCCCTCTCTTTTGCGCTCTCTCTCTCCCCCTCTCTTTTGTGCTCTCTCCCCATCTCTTTTGTGCTCTCCCCCCTCTCTTTTGCTCTCTCTCTCTCTCTCCCCTTTCTTTTGCTCTCTCCCTCCCCCTCTCTTTTGCTCTCTCTCCCCCTCTATTTTGCTCTCTCTCCCCCTCTCTTTTGCGCTCTCTCTCTCCCCCTTTCTCTCTCTTTCCCCCCTCTTTTGCTCTCTCTCCCCCTCTTTTGCTCTCTCTCTCTCCCCCTCGCTTTTGTTCTCTCCCCCTCTCTTTTGCTCTCTCTCTCCCCCTCTCTCTCCACAACTCTCTCTCTCTCTCTCTTGCTCTCTCTTTTGCTTTCTCTCCCCCCTTTCTTTTGCGCTCACTCTCCCTCTCTTTTGCTCTCTCTCTCCCCCTTTCTTTTTCGCTCTCTCTCTCCCCCTGTTTTGCTCTCTCTCTCTCCCCCCTCTCTTTTGCTCTCTTTCTCTCTCTCCCCCCTCTCTTTTGCTTCTTCTCTCCCCTTTCTTTTTCTTTCTCCCCCTCTCTTTTGCTCTTTCTCCCCTCTCTTTTACTCTCTCACCCTTGCTCTTTCTCCCTCCCCTCTCTTGCTTTCTCTCTCCCCCTCTCTTATGCTCTCTCTTCCCCCTCTCTTATGTTCTCTCTTCCCCCTCTCTTATGCACTCTCTCCCCCTCTCTTTTGCACTCTCTCTCACTCCATTTCTCTTTCTCTCTCTCTCCCCGCTTTCCTTTGCTCTCTATCCACTCTCTTTTGCTTTCTTTCTCCCCTCTCTCTTTTGCTCTCTCTCTCCCCCATCTCTTTTGCTCTCCCTCTGTCCCCCTCTCTTTTGCTCTCTCTCCCATATCTTTTGCTCTCTCTCTCACTTCTCTTTTGTGCTCTCTCCCCTCTCTTTTGCGCTCTTTCTCCCCCCTCTCTTTTGCGTTCTCTCTCTCCCCTCTATTTTGCGCTCGCTCTCCCCCTCTCTTTAGCGCTCTCTCTCTCTTTTGTGCTCTCTCTCCCTTTTCTTTTGCTCTCTCTCCCCTCTCTTTTGCTCTCTCTCTCCTCCTCTCTTTTGCTCTCTCTTCCCTCTCTCTTTCCCCTCTCTTTTTTTCTCTCTTCCCCCTCTCTTTTGCACTCTCTCCCCCTTTCTTTTGCTCTCTCCCCCTCTCTTTTTTTTTCTTTCTCCCTTCTCTCTTTTGCACTCTCTCTCCACTCTCTTTTGCTTTCTTTCTCCCCTCTCTCTTTTGCTCTCTCTCTCTCCCCCATCTCTTTTGCTCTCCCTCTGTCCCTCTCTCTTTTGCTCTCTCTCCCATATCTTTTGCTCTCTCTCTCACTTCTCTTTTGCGCTCTCTCCCCTCTCTTTTGTGCTCTTTCTCCCCCCTCTCTTTTGCGTTCTCTCTCTCCCCTCTATTTTGCGCTTGCTCTCCCCCTCTCTTTAGCGCTCTCTCACTTTTGTGCTCTCTCTCCTTTTTCTTTTGCTCTCTCTCCCCTCTCTTTTGCTCTCTCTCTCCTCCTCTCTTTTGCTCTCTCTTCCCTCTCTCTTTCCCCTCTCTTTTTTTCTCTCTTCCCCCTCTCTTTTGCACTCTCTCCCCCTTTCTTTTGCTCTCTCCCCCCTCTCTTTTTCTTTCTTTCTCCCCTCTCCCTCTCTTCCCCTTTCTTTTGCTCTCTCTCTCCCCTATCTTTTGCTCTCTCTCCCCTATCTTTTGCTCTCTCTCTCACCCTTTTCTTTTGCACTCTCTTCCCTCTCTTTTACTTTCTCACCCCTTGCTCTCTCTCCCTACCATCTCTTTTGCTTTCTCTCTCCCCCTCTCTTTTGCTCCCTCTTCCCCCTCTCTTATGCACTCTCTCCCCCTCTCTTTTGCACTCTCTCTTGCTCCAACTCTCTTTTTCTTTCTCTCCCCCTCTCTTTTTTTTTCTTTCTCCCTTCTCTCTTTTGCTCTCTCTCCCCCCTCTCTTTTGCTCTCCCTCTCTCCCCCTCTCTTTTGCACTCTCTCTCCCCTCTCTTTTGCACTCTTTCTCCCCCCTCTCTTTTGCGTTCTCTCTCCCCCTCTCTTTAGTGCTCTCTCTCTCTCCCCCTCTCTTTAGCATTCTCTCTCCCCTCTCTTTTGCGCTCTCTCTCTCTCTCCCTTCTCTTTTGCTCTCTCCCCTCTCTTTTGCTCTCTCTCTCTCTCCCCCCTCTCTTTTGCTCTCTCTCCCCCTCTCTTTTGCTCTCTCTTCCCCCTCTCTTTTGCACTCCCTCCCCCTCTCTTTTGCTCTCTCTACCCCTCTCTTTTGCTCTCTCTCCCATCTCTCTTTTGCTCTCTATCCCCTTCTCTTTTGCTCTCTCTCCCCCTCTCTTTTGCTCTCTCTCTCTCTCTCCCCCTTTCTCTCTCTTTCCCCCCTCTTTTGCTCTCTCTCCCCCACTTTTGCTCTCTCTCTCCCCCTCGCTTTTGTTCTCTCCCCCTCTCTTTTGCTCTCTCTCTCCCCCCTCTCTCTCCACCACTCTCTCTCTCTCTCTTGCTCTCTATTTTGCTTTCTCTCCCCCCTTTCTTTTGCGCTCACTCTCCCTCTCTTTTGCTCCCTCTCTCTCCCTTCTCTTTTGCTCTCTCTCTCCTATCATTTGCTCTCTCTCCCCCTTCTCTTTTCTGCTCTCTCTCCCCCTCTCTTTTGCGTTCTCTCTCTCCCCTCTCTTTTGTGCTCTTTCTCCCCCTCTTTTTAGCGCTCTCTCTTTTGTGCTCTCTCTCCATTCTCTTTTGCTCTCTCTCCCCTCTCTTTTGCTCTCTCTCTCTCCCCCCTCTCTTTTGCTCTCTCTCTCCCCCTCTCTTTTGCTCTCTCTTCCCCCTCTCTTTTGCACTCTCTCCCCCTCTCTTTTGCGCTCTCTCTCCCCCCTCTCTTTTGCGCTCTCTCTCCCCCTCTCTTTTGCTCTCTCTTCCCCCTCTCTTTTGCACTCTCTCCCCCTCTCTTTTGCGCTCTCTCTCCCCCCTCTCTTTTGCGCTCTCTCTCCCCCCTCTCTTTTGCACTCTCTTTCCCCCCTCTCTTTTGCTCTCCCTCTTCTCTTTTGCTCTCTCTCCCCTATCTTTTCCTCCCGCTCTCCCTCTGCTCTCTCTCTCTCCTCTCATTGGCTCTCTCTCCCCCCTCTCTTTTGCTCTCTCTCTCCCCACTCTCTCTCCCCTCCTCTCTTTTGCTCTCTCCCCCTCTCTCTCCCCCTCTCTTTTGTTCAAACTCTCTCCCCCTCTTTTGCTCTTTCTCTCTCTCCCCCTCTCTTTTGTTCTCTCTCTCTCTCTCCCTTCTCTTGCTTTCTCTCTCCCCCTCTCTTATGCTCTCTCTTCCCCCTCTCTTATGCTCTCTCTTCCCCCTCTCTTATGCACTCTCTCCCCCTCTCTTTTGCACTCTCTCTCTCGCTCCATTTCTCTTTCTCTCTCTCTCCCCCCCTTTCCTTTGCTCTCTATCCACTCTCTTTTGCTTTCTTTCTCCCCTCTCTCTTTTGCTCTCTCTCTCCCCCATCTCTTTTGCTCTCCCTCTGTCCCCCTCTCTTTTGCTCTCTCTCATATCTTTTGCTCTCTCTCTCACTTCTCTTTTGCGCTCTCTCCCCTCTCTTTTGCGCTCTCTCCCCTCTCTTTTGCGCTCTTTCTCCCCCTTCTCTTTTGCGTTCTCTCTCTCCCCTCTATTTTGCGCTCGCTCTCCCCCTCTCTTTAGCGCTCTCTCTCTTTTGTGCTCTCTCTCCCTTTTCTTTTGCTCTCTCTCCCCTCTCTTTTGCTCTCTCTCTCCTCCTCTCTTTTGCTCTCTCTTTCACCTCTCTTTTTTTCTCTCTTCCCCATCTCTTTTGCACTCTCTCCCCCTTTCTTTTGCTCTCTCCCCCCTCTCTTTTTCTTTCTTTCTCCCCTCTCCCTCTCTTCCCCTCTCTTTTGCTCTCTCTCTCCCCTATCTTTTGCTCTCTCTCTCACCCTTTTCTTTTGCGCTCTCTTCCCTCTCTTTTACTTTCTCACCCCTTGCTCTCTCTCCCTACCATCTCTTTTGCTTTCTCTCTCCCTCTCTCTTTTGCTCCCTCTTCCCCCTCTCTTATGCACTCTCTCCCCCTCTCTTTTGCTCTCCCTCTCTCCCCCTCTCATTTGCACTCTCTCTCCACTTTCTTTTGCTTTCTTTCTCCCCTCTCTCTTTTGCTCTCTCTCCCCCATCTCTTTTGCTCTCCCTCTGTCCCCCTCTCTTTTGCTCTCTCTCCCATATCTTTTGCTCTCTCACTCACTTCTCTTTTGCGCTCTCTCCCCTCTCTTTTGCGCTCTTTCTCCCCCTCTCTTTTGCGTTCTCTCTCTCCCCTCTATTTTGCGCTCGCTCTCCCCCTGTCTTTAGCGCTCTCTCTCTTTTGTGCTCTCTCTCCCTTTTCTTTTGCTCTCTCTCTCCTCCTCTCTTTTGCTCTCTATTCCCTCTCTCTTTCCCCTCTCTTTTTCTCACTCTTCCCCCTCTCTTTTGCACTCTCTCCTCCTTTCTTTTGCTCTCTCCCCCCTCTCTTTTTCTTTCTTTCTCCCCTCTCCCTCTCTTCCCCTCTCTTTTGCTCTCTCTCTCCCCTATCTTTTGCTCTCTCTCTCTCACCCTTTTCTTTTGCGCTCTCTTCCCTCTCTTTTACTTTCTCACCCCTTGCTCTCTCTCCCTACCATCTCTTTTGCTTTCTCTCTCCCCCTCTCTTTTGCTCCCTCTTCCCCCTCTCTTATGCACTCTCTCCCCCTCTCTTTTGCACTCTCTCTTGCTCCAACTCTCTTTTTCTTTCTCTCCCCCTCTCTTTTTTTTTTCTTTCTCCCTTCTCTCTTTTGCTCTCTCTCCCCCCTCTCTTTTGCTCTCCCTCTCTCCCCCTCTCTTTTGCACTCTCTCTCCCCTCTCTTTTGCACTCTTTCTCCCCCCTCTCTTTTGCGTTCTCTTTCCCCCTCTCTTTTGCGCTCTCTCTCTCTCTCCCTTCTCTTTTGCTCTCTCCCCTCTCTTTTGCTCTCTCTCTCTCTCTCCCCCCTCTCTTTTGCTCTCTCCCCTCTCTTTTGCTCTCTCTCTCTCTCTCCCCCCTCTCTTTTGCGTTCTCTTTCCCCCTCTCTTTAGTGCTCTCTCTCTCTTCCCCTCTCTTTAGCATTCACTCTCCCCTCTCTTTTGCGCTCTCTCTCTCTCTCCCTTCTCTTTTGCTCTCTCCCCTCTCTTTTGCTCTCTCTCTCTCTCTCCCCCCTCTCTTTTGCTCTCTCTCCCCCTCTCTTTTGCTCTCTCTATCCCTTCCCCCTTCTCTCTCTGCCCCCTTTTTCTCCCCACTCACTATCTCTCTCCACCTTTATTTTGCTCTCTCTCCCACCTCTCGGTTGTGCTCTCTCTCTCCCCCTCTTTTTGCGCTCTCTGTCCCCCTCTCTTTTGCACTCTCTCTCTCCCCCTCTCTTTTGCGCTCTCTCTCTCCCCCTCTCTTTTGTGCTCTCTCCCCATCTCTTTTGTGCTCTCCCCCTCTCTTTTGCTCTCTCTCTCTCCCCCTTTCTTTTGCTCTCTCCCTCCCCCTCTCTTTTGCTCTCTCTCCCCCTCTATTTTGCTCTCTCTCCCACCTCTCTTTTGCTCTCTATCCCCTTCTCTTTTGCTCTCTCTCCCCCTCTCTTTTGCTCTCTCTCTCCCCCTTTCTCTCTCTTTCCCCCCTCTTTTGCTCTCTCTCCCCCTCTTTTGCTCTCTCTCTCCCCCTCGCTTTTGCTCTCTCTCTCCCCCTCGCTTTTGCTCTCTCTCTCCCCCTCTCTCTCCACCACTCTCTCTCTCTCTTGCTTTCTCTCCCCCCTTTCTTTTGCGCTCACTCTCCCTCTCTTTTGCTCTCTCTCTCCTCCTTTCTTTTTCGCTCTCTCTCCCCCTGTTTTGCTCTCTCTCTCCCCCCTCTCTTTTGCTCTCTTTCTATCTCTCCCCCCTCTCTTTTGCTTCTTCTCCCCCCTTTCTTTTTCTTTCTCCCCCTCTCTTTTGCTCTCTCTCCCCTCTCTTTTACTCTCTCACCCCTTGCTCTTTCTCCCTCCCCTCTCTTGCTTTCTCTCTCCCCCTCTCTTATGCTCTCTCTTCCCCCTCTCTTATGCTCTCTCTTCCCCCTCTCTTATGCACTCTCTCCCCCTCTCTTTTGCACTCTCTCTCGCTCCATTTCTCTTTCTCTCTCTCTCCCCCCTTTCCTTTGCTCTCTATCCACTCTCTTTTGCTTTCTTTCTCCCCTCTCTCTTTTGCTCTCTCTCTCCCCCATCTCTTTTGCTCTCCCTCTGTCCCCCTCTCTTTTGCTCTCTCTCCCATATCTTTTGCTCTCTCTCTCACTTCTCTTTTGCGCTCTCTCCCCTCTCTTTTGCGCTCTTTCTCCCCCCTCTCTTTTGCGTTCTCTCTCTCCCCTCTCTTTTGCGCTCTCTCTTCCCCTCTTTTTAGCACTCTCTCTCCCTCACTTTTGTGCTCTCTCTCTCTCCCCTCTCTTTTGCTCTCTCTCCCCTCTCTTTTGCTCTCTCTCTCCTCCTCTATTTTGCTCTCTCTTCCCTCTCTCTTTCCCCTCTCTTTTTTTCTCTCTTCCTCCTCTCTTTTGCACTCTCTCCCCCTTTCTTTTGCTCTCTCCCCCCTCTCTTTTTCTTTCTTTCTTTCTCCCCTCTCCCTCTCTTCCCCTCTCTTTTGCTCTCTCTCTCCCCTATCTTTTGCTCTCTCTCTCACCCTTTTCTTTTGCGCTCTTTTCCCTCTCTTTTACTTTCTCACCCCTTTCTCTCTCTCCCTACCATCTCTTTTGCTTTCTCTCTCCCTCTCTCTTTTGCTCCCTCTTCCCCCTCTCTTATGCACTCTCTCCCCTCTCTTTTGCACTCTCTCTTGCTCCAACTCTCTTTTTCTTTCTCTCCCCCTCTCTTTTTTTTCTTTCTCCCTTCTCTCTTTTGCTCTCTCTCCCCCCCCCTCTCTTTTGCTCTCCCTCTCTCCCTCTCTCCCCCTCTCTTTTGCACTCTCTCCACTCTCCTTTGCTTTCTTTCTCCCCTCTCTCTTTTGCTCTCTCTCTCCCCCATCTCTTTTGCTCTCGCTCTGTCCCCCTCTCTTTTGCTCTCTCTCCCATATCTTTTGCTCTCTCTCTCACTTCTCATTTGCGCTCTCTCCCCTCTCTTTTGCACTCTTTCTCCCCCCTCTCTTTTGCGTTCTCTCTCCCCTCTATTTTGCGCTCGCTCTCCCCCTCTCTTTAGCGCTCTCTCTCTTTTGTGCTCTCTCTCCCTTTTCTTTTGCTCTCTCTCCCCTCTCTTTTGCTCTCTCTTCCATCTCTCTTTCCCCTCTCTTTTTCTCTCTCTTCCCCCTCTCTTTTGCACTCTCTCCCCCTTTCTTTTGCTCTCTCCCCCCTCTCTTTTTCTTTCTTTCTCCCCTCTCCCTCTCTTCCCCTCTCTTTTGCTCTCTCTCTCCCCTATCTTTTGCTCTCTCTCTCACCCTTTTCTTTTGCGCTATCTTCCCTCTCTTTTACTTTCTCACCCCTTGCTCTCTCTCCCTACCATCTCTTTTGCTTTCTCTCTCCCCCTCTCTTTTGTTCCCTCTTCCCCCTCTCTTATGCACTCTCTCCCCTCTCTTTTGCACTCTCTCTTGCTCCAACTCTCTTTTTCTTTCTCTCCCCCTCTCTTTTTTTTTCTTTCTCCCTTCTCTCTTTTGCTCTCTCTCCCCCCTCTCTCTCCCCTCCTCTCTTTTGCTCTCTCCCCCTGTCTCTCCCCCTCTCTCTCTCCCCCCTCTCTTTTGCTCACTCTCTCTCCACCTATTTAGCTCTTTCTCTCTCCCCCCTCTCTCTCTCTCTCTCCTCCTCACTACCTCTCTCCCCCTCTATTTTGCTCTCTCTCCCCCCTCTCTTTTGTGCTCTCACTCTCTACCCCCTCTCTTTGTGCTCTCTCTCTCTCTACTCCCTGGCTTTTGTGCTTTCTCTCCCCCTCTCTTTTGCTCTCTCTCTCTCCCCACTCTCTCTCCCCTCTCTCTCTCCCCCTCTCTCTCTCCTCTCTTTCTCTCTCTCTCTCTCTCTCTCTCTCTCAATCCCCCTCTCTTTTACTTTCTCCCCCCTCTCTTTTGCTCTCTCTCTCCCCCCTCTCTTTTGCTCTCTCTTCCCTCTCTTTTGCTCTTTCCTCTCTCTTTTGCTCTCTCTCTCTCACCCCTCTCTTTTGTGCTCTCTCTCCCCCTCTCTTTTGCGCTCTCACTCTCCTCGTTTGTGCTCTCTCCCCCTCTCTTTTGTGCTCTCTCTCCCCCTCATTTTTAACCTCTTTCTTCCCACCTCTCTTTTGTGCTCTCTCCCCCCCTCTCTTTTGCACTCTCTCTCACCTCCCTCTCTTTTGCTCTCTCTCTCCCCATCTCTTTTGCTCTCTCTCCCCCCTCTCTTTTGCTCTCTCTCTCCCCCCAATCTTTTGCTCTCTCTCCCCCCCAATCTTTTGCTCTCTCTCTCCCCCTCTCTTTTGCTCTCTCCCCCTCTCTTTTTCTCTCTCTCCCCCTCTCTTTTGCTCTCTCTCCCCCCTCTCTTTTGCTCTCTCTCTCCCCCCTCTCTTTTGCTCTCTCACCACTCTCTCTCTCTTTCCCTCTCTCTTCCCCCCCCTCTCTCTCTCTCTCTCTCCCCTCTTTTGCTCTCTCTCCCCCTGGCTTTTGTGCTCTCTCTCCCCCTCTCTTTTGCTCTCTCTCAATCCTCCTTTCTCTCTCCCCTCTGTCTCTCTCTCCCCCTCTCTCTCTCTCCCCTTTCTTTTGCGCTCTTTTCCCCCTCTCTTTTGCTCTCTCTCTCTCTCCCTCCTCTCTTTTGCACTCTCTCTCCCCCTCTTTTGTTCTCTCTCTCCCCCTCTCTTTTGCTCTCTCTCTTTCCCCCCTCTATTTTTCTCAATCCCCCTCTCTTTTGCTTTCTGTTCCCCTCTCTTTTGCTCTCTCTTCCCTCTCTTTTGCTCTTTCCCCTCTCTTTTGCTCTCTCCCCCCTCTCTTTTGTTCATTCCCCTCTCTTTTGCTCTCTCTCCCCTCTCTTTTGCTCTATTCCCATCTGATCTGTCTCTCATGCACGCATATGACTGGCCCCACCCCTGCCATGTCCACTCACATCTGGCCACGCCCGCTCACGCCCACCATTGTTACGCCACAGACAGCATATCAGGTAGACTCTAAGGCCAGGTGTGTTTGTCCTTGTGCTGTGTCTACTGCACATGATAGCTTCGGACAAACACACTTGGCCTTTTATATTATAGGATATATATATATATATATATATATATTTATATATATATATATAAATCTATACCTATATATTATCATCTACAGTATATAGATATATATTGTACCAAAAAAAAAATATCAGATATATGTAGAAATATTTATTTAGGAATAAATAGAACATATTCTTCTATATGAAGAACATTGGAATGTGAAATATTTAAACTTTTATTTTGGGTTAGCGCACATGAGGATATGAGATCGGGTTTGAGCCAGAATGGAGTGTGTTTTTTTTCCCACTTTTTTTCTCCATTGACGTCTATGAGGGAATAATATATGAACGTGCAACAGTTTACTTTCAACTCATAATATGAGCGCAACCCGACGAGAGCAAAAAGCTTACTTCTATCGCATTTAATGCTCGAGTGGGAGTGTTAATTAGTGGTCCACTTGTAATTGGCCCTAAATGAGAAATAAGAACTGCCGGTGGAGTTATAAACTATTCAGGACTTATAGCTCTAGTCAAAGCGCTAAATAGTGCGTCACTTGTAATCTTGCCCATTTTGTATACACATATATAGACATGCTTACATACACATATTTAAATATATATATATATATATATATATATATATATATATATATATATATATATACTGTATATATACTGTATACTTCCTAGTCAAACACTTTTTAAACACGCTTTTAAAACCTTTTTAACAATATTAAAATTATATTTTTATTAAAAGTGTATATTGATAATGGATAATCACATGTATTAAAGGGAAATGAAATCCACATTTTTTCTTCATGGTTTAGAAAGAACAAACAATTTCAAACAACTTTCTAATTTGATTCTATTATCTAATTTGCTTCATTCTCTGCAAAGCATATCTAGATAGGCTCAGTAGCTGCTGCTTGGTTGCTGCACATAGATGCCTCGTCTGATTGGCTCACCCATGTGCATTGCTATTTCTTCAACAAAGGATATCTAAAGAATGAAGCAAATTAGATAATAGAAGTAAATTGGAATGTTGTTTAAAATTGTATTCTATGCCTGAATCATAAAATATTTTTGGGGGGTTTAGTGTCCCTTTAAAAACAATTTTTAAAAAATGGTCTGGGGCTGTATGTTCAAAAGTTATATAAATAAACATTTTTTTAAAACGTTGATCCTAAAATATTGCATAGATTCAGACAATAGTGAACCTTGTTTAACTTGATTGTACTATTTTATCATTATCTGTGCCAGTTCAAACTATCTATCTTAGTTTCTCCTGTGTAAATGATCTTATGGTTTTATACTCTCAGTTAACACATTTCTGGTTTTAACCTCCATAGACATAAATACTATTATTACTTTAGAATTGGAAATAATCGATTGCTTGAACAGAGATTACTGTTTAAAAAACTATATTAGATTAAGAGACATAAAACAAATTGAAATAATTAGACACATTAGTATAAAATACTATCTACAATGTTCAGCTATGTTATAGATAGATACAATGGGGCCTATCTATCAAGCTCCGAATGGAGCTTGATGCCCCGTGTTTCTGGCGAGCCCGCAGGCTCGCCAAACACAACAGTTATGAAGCAGCAGTCACAAAGACCGCTGCTCCTTAACCTGTCCGCCTGCTCTGAGCAGGAGGACAGACATCGCCGGAATTCAACCCGATCGAGTATGATCGGGTTGATTGACACCCCCCTGCTGACGGCCCATTGGCCGCGAGTCTGCAGGGGGCAGTGTTGCACCAGCAGCTCTTGTGAGCTGCTGGTGCAATGCTGAATACAGAGAGCATATTGCTCTCCGTATTCAGCGAGGTCTGGCGGACCTGATCCGCACTGTCGGATTAGGTCCGCCAGACTTTGGTAAATAGAGGCCAGTATCTCACAAAAATTAGTACACCACTTACATTTTTTAAATATTTTATTATATCTTTTAATGTGAAAACACTGAAGAAATTACACTTGGCTACAATGTAAAGTAGTGAGAGTACAGCCTGTATAACAGTTTAAATTTGTTGTCCACTCAAAATAACTCAATGCACAGCCATTAATATCTAAACCGTTGGCAACAAAAGTGAGTACAGTATACCACTAAGTTGAAATGTCCAAATTGGGCCCAATTAGCCATTTTCCCTTTCCCAGTGTCATGTGACTCATTAGTGTTACAAGGTATCAGGTGTGAATGGGGAGCAGGTGTGTTAAATTTGGTGTTATCGCTCTCACACTCTCTCATACTGGTCACTGGAAGTTCAACATGGCACCTCATGGCAAAGAACCCTCTGATAATCTGAAAAAAGAATTGTTGCTCTACATAAAGATGGCCTAGG
Source organism: Bombina bombina (assembly GCF_027579735.1). Taxonomy (NCBI): domain Eukaryota; kingdom Metazoa; phylum Chordata; class Amphibia; order Anura; family Bombinatoridae; genus Bombina; species Bombina bombina. Next base: position 393,840,583 of record NC_069500.1, read on the forward strand.
CTATAAGAAGATTGCCAAGACCCTGAAACTGAGCTGCAGCACGGTGGACAAGACCATACAGCGGTTTCACAGGACAAGTTCCACTCAGAACAGGCCTCGCCATGGTTTACCAAAGAAGTTGAGTGCACATGCTCAGGGTCATATCCAAATGAGAGCTACCAACATTGCTGCAGAGGTTGAAGGGGTGGGGGGTCAGCCTGTCAGTGCTCATAACATACTCCACACACTGCATCAAATTGGTCTGTATGGCTGTTGTCCCAGAAGGAAGTCTCTTCTAAATTACTAGATTAGATTACTGGAACCATGTCCTGTGGTCTGATGAGACCAAGATAACTTTATTTGGTTCAGATAGTGTCAATCGTGTGTGGCGGCAACCAGGTGAGGAGTACAAAGACAAGTTTGTCTTTCCTACAGTCAATCATGTTGGTGGGAGTGTCATGGTCTGGGCCTGCATGAGTGCTGCCGGTACTGGAGAGCTACAGTTCATTGAGGGAACCATGAATGCCAACATGTACTGTGACATACTGATGCAGAGCATGATCCCCTCCCTTTGGAGACTGGGCCTCAGGACAGTATTCCAACATGATAACGACCCTAAACACACCTCCAAGATGACCATTGCCTTGCCTAAGAATCTAAGGGTAAAGGTGATGGACTGGTCAAGTATGTCTGCTGACCTAAACCCTACTGAGCACCTGTGGGGCATCCTCAAATGGAAGGTGGGGGAGCGCAAGGTCTCTAACATCCACCAGCTCTGTGATGTCGTCATGGAGGAGTGGAAGAGGACTCCAGTGGCAACCTGTTAAGCTCTGGTGAACTCCATGCCCAAGAGGGATAAGGCAGTGATGGAAAATAATGGTGGCCACACAAAATATTGACACTTTGGGCCCATTTTGGACATTTCCACTTAGGGGTTTACTCACTTTTGTTGCCAACAATTTAGACATTAATGGCTGTGTGTTGAGTTATTTTGAGGAGACAGCAAATTTACACTGTTATACAGGCTGTACATTTACTACTTTACATTGTAGCAAAGTAATTTCTTCAGTTTTGTCCCATGAAAATATATAATAAAATATTTACAAAACATTGAGGGGTGTACTCACTTTTTTGAGATACTGTAGATAGATAGATAGATAGATAGATAGATAGATAGATAGATGATAGATAGATAGATAGATTGACAGAGACATAGATAGAGACAAATATAGAAAGAGCTACATATATATATTTTATTTTTTGTAAATAGATAATAAAAATAGATACAGGTACTGACACTCTTCAGAGCTACATCTAGCTCTCGGATTACAGCACTATATGAAATTCTCTCAGGCATCCAGTTCCACTTCTTTCAGCATTTATTTAAAACAATATTAAAAACATATTAAATATTAAAAAGAACATACAGAAACTGTATCTGGTTACCCATGTATGTGTATAGAACTGGGGTTGTTTAACACAAGAGCTGGAAACCAGTTATGTTAAGCAAAACAGTGTCTATCATGCATCATATTTGTTAACCAGTAAGTCCCTTCTTTGTGGTTATGTCCCTCACATCCATTTCACTGCAGGTTTTTGATGATGTATAATTAACTAACACAATTATTAGTTATAATAATAATAATAATAATAATAATAATAATGTACCTCAGTACACCTCTTTAAAAATGACTGCTGCTGCTACTAATGCTACAACTACTACTACTACTACTACTACTACTACTACTACTAATAATAATAATAATAATAATAATACACCCTTGTATTGCTTTGAGCAAACATTGTCATTTTGTTAATAACTGCTAACAATAATATGAATAATAAGAAGGATATACATGTACTTCTGTTTAAATCTGTGTAAATATTGGTGCTTTATAAATAACTAATAATAATATTAATATTAATGACAATAATTATACAATAAAATATCCTTTAATACTGAGAATATATTGCAGCTAGATAAAATAATAATGATATACTATAGATATAGCTCTGTATAGCTTTAAATAATTAATTTGAATATTCTTATTTTTATAGAATCGAGTATCTGTAAATGTCTAGTTGTATAATGTGATATTTGTGCTTAAGTGTGTGCACAGAGCAAGTACAATTTTATGTTTTGACTAAACCTAAAATATTTCCACAGGCCTGTCAATGCTTATGTCTCGCATCAACCTTGATACTTGCACAGAAATAAACAAGAATTTCTACCCACCGCTTTTAACCATTCAGTACTGGAGAAACCTGCTGAGTATTGTTCTGTAAGGCACAACAGGGGTTTTAGTGACATATAGCAGCATTCTGCACTGTGTCCATTTAACTCATACAATGAAATTCCACTGCTTCCTGATACTACATGGTTAAAGAAAATATAACTTTACACAAACATCCTTAAAGAGAAAGCACTTGTACAGTTTAGAGTGACGTCAATAACACAACACTTATATAAAGGAATTTATAAAATAATGCACAATTATATTTTCAACATAGAAAGTGGTCTAGATGCCTCTTCATTCCTTTTGCAGTGTTCAATAACAGTCAAAGAAGTCAAAGAGAAAAGGGCTTAAACATTTAAAGTGCAATGTTGCACATGTATGGAAACAACAAATAATAGGGTTTACTGAACTATAGCATTTTGCTATTATTGTTGTTGTAAAATACTGGGAAAAAACTGCACACATTTATTAATGTCTTGTTAAAAATTATAACTGGTCTTGTTATTCCATATTAACATGCACATTTATCCAAATACATATTCAATATCAAATAATTTGTTTTATTTAATTTTTTTGTTAAAGAAAATCTCATTGTGCCCATCTTCCTCCTGCTGCTGCTATTTCTTTTTCATGTGACCCAGGTTCTTTCTCTTCTACTGTTACAAGTTGCTCCTAAAGAGCAGCTAGAGGCCTCCTCAAATACTGCAGCTTTTAATCTGGCTATCAAATGCTGTGGAAGGTTTGAAGGGTCCATTTTCTATGGTCATTGACGCTAGAGGTCAGTGAATGTAATCCTAGTATGTTGGATCATTTTCTTCATCTCTAGTAGCAGCCCAGGTGTTCTCTGCAGCCTTACCACAGGTGTGCATTGTGGGAAAACTGCCTTTCCAGGACATTGTTATTCAGCATATTTCAGAGCTACTTCTGGTTATGCAAATGCCATTTCTGTAAAAGGTGACAATTATTATTATTATTATTATTATTATTATTATTATTATTATTATTATCAGTTAATTGTAGAGTGCCAACAAATTCTGCAGCTCTAAAAGCTAAGGTCTAATATGCAAGGTAACACATATGGGAGTCAAATGGACAGAGGGCGCTGCCAAGAGTTTAACTGTTGTAAATCAGCTCTCATGAAGGTGATCTACAAAGCAGTTAGGCTCATAGGCTTAAATTCTAATGGATTTCAAGGGGATAACTAAAGGAGGAGACAAACTAAGATAAGAAAATGTTAGTGTATATTATATACATCCCTGAACAGTAGAGTTTTTAAGGAGCGATATAACGTTTAAAAACTAGGGAAGTGTCTTGTAAAGAGAGGGGGGTAGTTATCAAGCCTTCAACCTCAAATATGCTGGAATTCTGCAGCGTATTTGTGGCGAGGCTGATTCGCCTTAGTTATCAAGCCCTAGATACCGGCAAAAGTAGAATTTGGTGACGTAAGCTTCTATCCGCCGGACTCAGTCCGACACAGATTGATTCTTACGTCACTCCAGATGTTCCGCACACAACTGCGGCACAATCTGACTACTTTTGCTAGTTATCAAAAAACTAGCAGGTACGCTCGGCATTTTTCCAGCCCAGCGTATCTGGTTTTCAAACCGCTGCCCTGGAGGCGGCGGATCCCATAGAAATCAATGGGAGTCTGACCATAGAAAAGTTCATGTTCGCTGCTGCCCGACATCCCATTGATTCCTATGGGAGCTGTCTACACCTAACATGTACCCCGAGTCTAAACACCCCTAATCTGCCCCCCCTACACCGCTGCAACTAAATAAAGTTATTACCCACTAAACCGCCGCTCCTGGAGCCCACCGTAAGCTATACTTAATATGTTAACCCCTAAACCGCCGCTCCCGGAGCCCGCCGCCACTCTAATAAACTGATTAACCCCTAAACCGCTGCTCCCGGAGCCAACCGAAAGCTATAATAAATATTTTAACCCCTAAACCGCCGCTCCCGGTCCACCCCGCAACTATAATATATGTATTAACCCCTAAACTGCCGCTCCCAGACCCCGCCGCCACCTACATGATACTATTAACCCCTATCCTGCCCCCCTATACCGTCGCCACCTATAATAAATGTATTAACCCCTATCCTGCCCCCACTACACCGCCGCCACTGTAATAAAATTATTAACCCCTAAACCTAAGTCTAACCCTAACCCTAACACCCCCCTAACTTAAATATTAATTAAATAAATCTAAATAATATTTCTCTTATTAAAGAAATTAATCCTATTTAAAACTAAATACTTACCTTTAAAATAAACCCTAATATAGCTACAATATAAATAATAATTATATTGTAGCTATTTTAGGATTTATATTTATTTTACAGGTAACTTTCAATTTATTTTAACTAGGTACAATAGCTATTAAATAGTTATTAACTATTTAATAGCTACCTAGCTAAAATAAAGAGAAATTTACCTGTAAAATAAAAACTAACCTAAGTTACAATTACACCTAACACTTCACTATACTTTTATAAATTATTCCTATTTAAAACTAAATACTTACCTGTAAAATAAACCCTAAGATAGCTACAATATAATTAATAATTGCATTGTAGCTATTTTAGGATTTATATTTATTTTACAGGTAACTTTGTATTTATTTTAGCTAGTTAGAATAGTTATTAAATAGTTATTAACTATTAATAACTACCTAGCTAAAAGAAATACAAAATTACCTGTAAAATAAATCCTAACTTAAGTTACAATTAAACCTAACACTACACTATCATTAAATTAATTAAATAAATTACCTACAAATAACTACAATTAAATACAATTAAATAAATTAACTAAAGTACAAAAAATAAAAAAGCTAAGTTACAAAAAATAAAAAAAATAAGTTACAAACATTTAAAAAATATTACAACAATTTTAAGATACTTACACCTAATCTAAGCCCCCTAATAAAATAACAAAGCCCCCAAAATAAAAAAAATCACTACCCTATTCTAAATTAAAAAGTTCAAAGCTCTTTTACCTTACCAGCCCTTAAAAGGGCCTTTTGCGGGGCATGCCCCAAAGAATTCAGCTCTTTTGCCAGTAAAAGAAAAATACAACCCCCCAACATTAAAACCCACCACCCACATACCCCTAATCTAACCCAAACTCCCCTTAAAAAACCTAACACTACCCCCCTGAAGATCATCCTACCTTGAGTCGTCTTCAGCCAGACGACCATCGATGGAACCGAAGAGGAGATCCGGAGCGGCAGAAGTCATCATCCAAGGGGCGCTGAAGAAATCTTCCATCCGATGAAGTCATCATCCAGGCGGCGCTGAAGAAATCTTCCATCCGGGCGATGTCATCTTCCAAGCGGCGTCTTCAATCTTTATCCATCCGGAGCGGAGCTATCTTCAGACGAGCCGACACGGAGCCATCCTCTTCTTCCCGACGACTACCGACAAATGGATATTCCTTTAAGGGACGTCATCCAAGATGGCGTCCCTTCAATTCCGATTGGCTGATAGGATTCTATCAGCCAATCGGAATTAAGGTAGGAAAAATCTGATTGGCTGATTGAATCAGCCAATCAGATTGAAGTTCAATCTGATTGGCTGATCCAATCAGCCAATCAGATTGAGCTCGCATTCTATTGGCTGTTCTGAAGATGGCTCCGCTCCGGATGGATGAAGATTGAAGACGCCGCTTGGAAGATTACATTGCCCGGATGGAAGATTTCTTCAGCGCCGCCTGGATGATGACTTCATCGGATGGAAGATTTCTTCAGCGCCCCTTGGATGATGACTTCTGCCGCTCCGGATCTCCTCTTCGGTTCCATCGATGGTCGGCTGGCTGAAGATGACTCAAGGTAGGATGATCTTCAGGGGGGTAGTGTTAGGTTTTTTTAAGGGGGGTTTGAGTTAGATTAGGGGTATGTGGGTGGTGGTTTTTAATGTTGGGGACAAAATTTAGAAACTATTTAGGATGGGTGTTTTTTGGTGGTTGTAGATGTGTAACAGATTTTGGGGTCAAAGTTAGAAAAAGTGTTTTTTTTTCTATTTTTTCCTCATATTTTATCATTTTTTTATAGTAAATTATAAGATATGATGAAAATAATAGTATCTTTAGAAAGTCTATTTAATGGCGAGAAAAACAGTATATAAAATGAGTAAGAGGAAAATTACGGCTAAACACAAACACTGCAGAAATGTAAAAATAGCCTTGGTCCCAAACGGACAGAAAATGGAAAAGTGCTGTGGTTAAAGGTTTAGTTGTGCAAGGTGGGTTTGGTTCCAACCAAGAAAGGATAACATATTGAAACTGAGGAGAGGGTGGTAAAAAAAAATATTTATTCAAGAAAAGGTGTATTTGGGAGATGGTAAGATTACATTATCTAAATATTTCAAAGACTGATATAGATTTGGCACCTGTGTTCCTGACTAGTGATGTCGCAAATAGTTCACCGGCAAATAGTTCCAGGCGAACAAAGCATGTTCACGTTCGCCGCGGCGGGCGAACATATGCGATGTTCGATCCGTCCCCTATTCTTCATCATTGAGTAAACATGGACCCTTTACCTCACAGTCAGCAGACACATTACAGCCAATCAGCGGCAGACACTCCCTCCCAGACCCTCCCAACTCCTGGACAGCATCCATTTTAGATTCATTTGGAAGCTGCATTCTTAGTGAGAGGGGGGACAGTGTAGCTGCTGCTGATTTAATAGGGAAATTGATAGCTAGGCTAGTGTATTCAGTGTCCACTACAGTCCTGAAGGACTCATCTGATCTGTTTTTTTTTTCCCTGTGTAATCTAATTGCAGTTGCCTGCCTGCCAAGCCACTTGCCCAGTGCCACCACTCATATCTGGTGTAACAGTAGTGTAAATTTAAAAAAAAAAAAAACTTTTTTGACTGTGAAACAACAGTCTGCAAGTGTAATCTAATTGCAGTTGCCTGCCTGCCAGCGTGTGTGCCAGGCCCACTTGCCCAGTGCCACCACTCATATCTGGTGTAACAGTAGTGTAAATTTAAAAAAAAAAATTTTTTTGACTGTGAAACATCAGTCTGCTAGTGTAATCTAATTGCAGTTGCCTGCCAGCATGTGTGCCAGGCTTACAGCGTATACTGTGCCCACTTGCCCAGTGCCAACACTCATATCTGGTGTAACAGTAGTGTAAATTAAAAAAAAAACATTTGACTGTGAAATATCAGTCTGCTTTTGTAATTTAATTGCAGTTGCCTGCCTGCCAGTGTGTGTGCAGGCCCACTTGCCCAGTGCCACCACTCATATCTGGTGTAACAGTAGTGTAAATTTAAAAAAAAAACTTTTTTGACTGTGAAACATCAGTCTGCTTGTGTAATCTAATTGCAGTTGCCTGCCTGCCTGCCTGCCTGCCAGCGTGTGTGCCAGGCCCACTTGCCCAGTGCCACCACTCATATCTGGTGTAACAGTAGTGTAAATTTAAAAAAAAAAACTTTTTTGATTGTGAAACATAAGTCTGCTAGTGTAATCTAATTGCAGTTGCCTGCCTGCCAGCGTGTGTGCAAGGCCCACTTGCCCAGTGCCACCACTCATATCTGGTGTAACAGTAGTGTAAATTTAAAAAAAATACTTTTTTTGACTGTGAAACATCAGTCTGCTAGTGTAATCTAATTGCAGTTGCCTGCCTGCCAGCGTGTGTGCCAGGCTCACAACGTATACTGTGCCCACCTGCCCAGTGCCACCACTCATATCTGGTGTAACAGTAGTGTAAATTTAAAAAAAAAAACTTTTTTGACTGTGAAATATCAGTCGGCTTGTGTAATCTAATTGCAGTTGCCTGCCTGCCAGCGTGTGTGCCAGGCTCACAGCGTATACTGTGCCCACTTGGCCAGTGCCACCACTTATATCTTGTTTAATAGTAGTGTAAGTGTACATTTAAAAAAAAAAACTTTTTGGACTGTGAAACATCAGTCTGCTTTTTTGTGTCAGGCTCACAGAGTATACTGTGCCCACTTGCCCAGTTTGCACCACTCATATCTTGCTTAATAGTAGTGTAAGTGTACATTTAAAAAAAAATAACTTTTTGGACTGTGAAACATCAGTCTGCTTTTTTTTGTGTCAGGCTCACAGCGTATACTGTGCCCACTTGCCCAGTGCCACCACTCATATCTTGTTTAATAGTAGTGTAAGTGTACATTTAAAAAAAAAAAGTTTTTGGACTGTGAAACATCAGTCTGCTTTTTTGTGTCAGGCTCACAGTGTATACTGTGCCCACTTGCCCAGTGCCACCACTCATATCTTGTTTAATAGTAGTGTAAGTGTACATTTAAAAAAATAAAAACCTTTTGGACTGTGAAACATCAGTCTGCTTTTTTGTGTCAGGCTCACAGCGTATACTGTGCCCACTTGCCCAGTGGCACCACTCATATCTTGTTTAATAGTAGTGTAAGTGTATATTTAAAAAAAAATGACAGGCAGAAGCAGGCCACCTCTCAGGTGCCGTCGTGGCCGTGGTGCTGTGATTCCCTTTGGCCCTAGAATAATGCCTAGTGTTCAGAGGCCACGTACCATGAACTCGAAAAGTTCTGAGGACATAGTTGACATTTTAACACAGGACACCCAATCTTCTATTGCTTCCGCTCCAAACCTTGATGCACCATCCTCCTCCAGCTTATCTTCGGGCAGCACCTCTCAAGTTACCACTCGCTCGCCTGCCTCCACCACCAACACTAGCACCACATCCGCTTCACTTGATCTGTCAGAGGAGTTATTTACACATCAGTTGGAAGAAATGAGTGATGCACAACCATTATTGCCAGGGGATGTAGATAACAGGGATATGTCTAAGTCAGGCAGCATTACACACGTGGACGTACGGTGTGATGATGATGATGCACCTGCTGCGGGAGTTTGGTCTGTCACTGTGAAGCGGGCGTAACCCTTACACTACCTGATCGATACAACATCATATCTGATGTTTTAAAGCACGTTATTCCAAACAATTTAGGAATGTTAGGTGAGTTATGCCCTTTATGGATTAATTCCGTCACGCCACAGTCCAGGTTTTAGTCCCCTTGAAACAACTTTCCCATCACTATTGTGGCCAGAAAGAGTCCCTGTGGGTTTTAAAATTCGCCTGCCCATTGAAGTCAATGTAGAGTAGAGACATTAGAGACAGCACGAGGACAAACACACCTGGCCTTTGAGTCCCTAGCTGATCTGCGGCAGAAGTGGGCGTGGCTGGGCGTGAATTGCCGTGAAGGGGCGAAGGGCATGAAGGGGCATGGTCGGGTGCGGTCGCGCGATAGAAGGGTGAGAGATAGAGAGATAGAGAGGGGGAGAGATAGAGAGGGGAGATAGATAGAGAGGGGGAGGAGAGAGAGGGGGGAGGAGAGAGAGTGGGGAGAGAAAGGGGAGAGAGAGGGGAAGAGAGAGAGAGATCAAAAGAGAGGGGGAGAGAGAACAGAAGAGGGTGAATAGAGAGAGCAGAAGAGGGGGGATAGAGAGAGACAGCAAAAGAGAGAGCGGGAGAGAGACAGCAACAGAGAGGGGGGAGAGAGACAGCAAAAGAGGGGGAAGAGAGAAAGCAAAAGATAGTGAGGGAGAGAGACAGCAAAAGAGAGGGGGAGAGAGACAGCAAAAGAGAGATGGGGAGAGAGAGACAGCAAAAGAGAGATGGGGAGAGAGAGACAGCAAAAGAGAGGGGGAGAAAGACAGCAAAAGAGAGGGGGAGAAAGACAGCAAAAGAGAGAGGGAGACAGAGACAGCAAAAGAGAGAGGGGGGAGAGAGAAAGCAAAAGAGAGGGGGAGAGAGACAGCAAAAGAGAGGGGGAGAGAGACAGCAAAAGAGAGATGGGGAGAGAGACAGCAAAAGAGAGATGGGGAGAGAGACAGCAAAAGAGAGGGAGAAGAGAGCGCAAAAAAGAGGGGGGGGGAGAGCGCAAAAGAGAGGGGGTAAGAGAGATTGCAAAAGATGGGGGAGAGAGAGAGCGCAAAAGAGAGGGGGGAGAGAGAGAGTGCAAAAGAGAGGTGTGGAGAGAGAGCGCAACAGAGAGGGGGAGAGAGAACGCAAAAGAGAGGGAAGAGAGAGTGCAAAAGAGAGGGGAGAGAGAGAGCACAAAAGAGAGGGGGAGAGAGAGAGAGCAAAAAGAGAGGGGGGAGAGAGCGCTAAATAGAGGGGAGAGGGGGGGGGAGAGAGTGCAAAAGGGATGGGGGAGAGAGAGCGTGCAAAAGAGAGGGGGAGAGAGAGAGCACAAAAGAGAGGGGGAGAGAGCACAAAAGAGAGGGGGAAAGAGAGCGCAAAAGAGAGGGGGGAGAGAGACAGCAAAAGATAGAGGGGAGAGAAACAGCAAAAGAGAGGGGAAGAGAGACAGCAAAAGAGAGGGGGAGAGAGACAGCAAAAGAGAGGGGGGAGAAAGACAGCAAAAAAGAGAGGGGGAGAGAGACAGCAAAAGAGAGAGGGGAGAGAGACAGAAAAAGAGAGGGGGGAGAGAGACAGCAAAAGAGAGGGTTGAGAGAGACAGCAAAAGAGAGAGAGGGAGAGAGACAGCAAAAGAGAGGGGGGAGAGAGCGCAAAAGAGAGGGGTGAGAGCGCAAAAGAGGGGGGGGGAGAGAGATCGCAAAAGAGGGGGGAGAGAGAGCGCAAAAGAGAGGGGGGAAGAGCGCAAAAGAGAGGGGGAGAGAGAGCGCAAAAGAGAGGGGTGGAGAGAGAGCGCAAAAGAGAGGGGGAGAGAGAGCGCAAAAGAGAGGGGAGAGAGAGTGCAAAAGAGAGGGGAGAGAGAGAGCACAAAAGAGAGGGGGAGAGAGAGAGAGAGAGAGCGCAAAAGAGGGGGGAGAGAGAGCACAAAATAGAGGGGAGAGAGGGGGAAGAGTTCAAAAGAAATGGGGGAGAGAGAGAGAGCGCAAAAGAGATGGGGGAGAGAGAGAGCGCAAAATAGAGGGGAGAGAGAGCACAAAAGAGAGGGGGAGAGAGAGAAAGAGCAAAAGAGAGGGGGAGAGAACACAAAAGAGAGGGGGAGAGAGAGAGTTCAAAAAAGAGGGGGGAGAGAGAGAGCAAAAGAGGGGGGAGAGAGAGCGCAAAAGAGAGGGGAGACAGAGAGAGTGCAAAAGAGAGGGGGAGAGAGCGCAAAATAGAGGGGGAGAGAGAGAGCTCAAAAGAGAGGGGGGAGAGAGAAAGCTCAAAAGAGAGGGGGAGAGAGAGCAAAAGAGAGGGGGAGAGAGAGCAAAAGAGAGGGGGAGAGAGAGAGAGCAAAAGAGAGGGGGAGGGAGAGAGCGCAAGGGGTGGGACCGCTGTACTGCAAAAAATGGCCCGTGTGAACGGGCTTTAGAACTAGTATTTAATAAAGTGTTTATCTTTGTATGTCCTGTAAATATTTTTAGATTCCAATATTCTTCACATAGGTAAATATGTTCTAAATATTTTTAAATATATATTCCTATATATATATTTATACAGGTGGCCCTCGGTTTACAACGGTTCAATTTGCTCGGTTTCAGAATAAAAACCTTTTTTTTCCAGTCATGTGACTGTTATTGAAAAGCATTGAGAAGCAGTGCATTAATTAAAATAGCCAGTAGGTGGAGCTGTCTTCTTATGTTGCAGCAAAGATATGCAAGCCAAGCACACAAGCAGGCTGAAATTAATCAGTGTTGCTAGCTAGACCTGATCTATCGAGCAGCTTTCAAAGGAACAAGATCTTCCTGTCTATAAATCTGTCCAGATTGGAATGCATAGAAAGAACTGTTTGCAAAAAAATGCAAGTAAAGTCTGTGTTGTGTGATTTTTTATTAGGTTTATAATGCTGTTTTAGCAAATGTTTTTTGTTCATTTAAAGGGACAGTCAACACCAGAATTTTTGTTGTTTAAAAAGAAAGATAATACCTTTATTACCCATTCCCCAGTTTTGCATAACCAACACAGTTATAATAATACACTTTTTACCTCTGTAATTACCTTGTATCTAAACTTCTGCTGACTGCCTCCTTATTTTAGTTCTTTTGACAAACTTGCATTTTAGCCAATCAGTGCTCACTCCTAGGTCACTTCACATGCTTGTGCTCAATGTTATCTATACGAAGCTCATGAACTAATGCCCTCTAGTGGTCAAAATGCATTCAGCTTAGAGGCAGCCTTCAAGGTCTAAGAAATTAGCATACGAACCTCCTAGGTTTAGCTTTCAACTAAGAATACCAAGAGAACAAAGCAAAATTGGTGATAAAAGTAAATTTGGAAGTTGTTTAAAATGACATGCCCTATTTAAATCATGAAAGTTTTTTTTTTTATTTGACTGTCCCTTTAACTTAGTTTAATTATATATTCTGTGTCTAATGCTGTTTAGCATTTATAGTCTTCATTTCAAAGCTTTAAAAATAATGTATTAGGTGTTACTTATGACAATTTTGAGAGGGGCCTGGAACCTAACTCCCTCACTTCCCATTGACTTACATTATAAACTGGGTTTCAATTTACAATGGTTTTGTTTTACAACTATTCCTTCTGGAACCTAACCCCGGCGTAAACTGAGGGCTACCTGTGTATATATACTGTATATATATATATATAATATATATATATATATATATATATATAATATATATATATATATATATAATATATATATATATATATATATATATATATTATATATATATATATATATATGTATGTATATATATATATATATATATATATATATATATATATATATATATATATATATATATAGTAGCTGAGTAGGGTCAAGCACTCACAACACTTGTAATCCAATGCCCTGGGTTCAGTCCTGATAGATTGTAAATACAAGTTGAAAAACAAATAGGTACACTCACGGGGTCTTCAATCACAATGGGTATTTATTCCCTCTTAATACTAATGTTTCGGGGTCGCCCTCATCTTCAGACCACATAAATTTACATAATAATCCAAAATCTCACCTTATATATACCCTCCACCATTAGTGAGCGGTCTCACCGCTGCCAGCGGCGTCCCGGATATGAGTGACGTCATTTTACACCGCCCGCCTCCAACAATGACTCACATGTATTGCCCTGTTGCTATGGGAACCAGATGCCGTCAGACAGCGACGATAATGGCCGCATCCTAGCTTATGACACCCTGGAAAAATGTGATATGTACACAAGAAAAATGTACAAGAGAAAGAAACCAGTTATCGAAGTACAAATAAAAACAATACATACTATACTAGCTGGCAATCACCATCAGTATCATAAATACTTGCTGATTACCCAAAAAAACATTTTAATCAGCAAGTATTTATGATAATAATGTGCTATGATAAAATGTACATTTTCTGTATTACATAATTCCCTAATGTCTGATGGGGATTGCCAGCTAGTATCGTATGTATTGTTTTTATTTGTACTTCAATAACTGGTTTCCTTCTCTTGTACACTTTTCTTGTGTACATATAACATTTTTACAGGGTGTCATAAGCTAAGATACAGCCGTTATTGCCGCTGTCTGACGGGGTCTGGTTCCCAAAGCAACAGGGCAATACACGTGAGTCATTGTTGGAGGCGGGCACCGTAAGATGATGTCACTCATATCCAGGACATCGCCGGCAGCGGTGGGAGTGCTCACTAATGGTGGAGGGTATATATAAGGGGAGATTTTGGATTATTAAGTAAATTTCTGTGGTCTGAGGGTGGGGGCGACCCCGAAACGATACTATTAAGAGGGAATAAATACCCATTGTAATTAAAGACCCCGTGAGTGTACCTCTTTGTTTTTCAACATATAAATATATATATATATATATATATATATATATATATATATATATATATATATATATAAACATCCTTTAATCCTCTTCAGAAGAAAAAACGCTGCACTCACCGGTCTTGAGAATGATACTTTTTATTCAAAATCTCATCAGCTCATAGCCACACGAATACCCCAGACATTTTGGTACCAAGCTGGTACCTTTTTCAATGGGTAGTGTCAAAGTCTGCAAATGTTCCCTAACAATAAATCACACCTGTTCCCTATTTATTCCCTAATGTGCTCTACATTTCCGGGTCAGCCAAACCCATACACCACGTAGACTCCGACATACATCCGATACTTCTCTGCCAAACAAATGGCTAATTATCATAGCCTCTCCCACTCATGACGAGTAGCTGCTACGTCACCATTGGAGTAATCCAGCAGTGAAACACAATGGCGTGACTGAACCCGGACTAGTCTAAAAACATTACACCTCCACTATACAATCAAGTCACTAAAAAAATACTTAAATCCTGTCCCTATATCACAGACAGGGCTACAAAACCTAAGACATACACTAATCGAATTAGAACAAAAAAATGTCATTGTGCCTGCCACAGCTTGGTCGAAACTTAAAAGGCGGATAACACACTCATCTGTTGCAATCACATATTCTGGTATACATGAATTATGTAGTTGTCCATCTTCAACCAGGGATCATATTCACTTTATGTTCAATTAGGATGAGGCATAGATCATCCAATCATAGCCATATCAGGCTAAAGGAACGTCAAAATCCTGTGTGAGCACCTTAAACTACTGCACAGTCTTTTAATGTGGAATATGATAGCATATTGTCCCAATATATATGAATAACAGGAACAAGTTATATTGAATAAAGACTCACCCAGCTGGAGGATAGTTCTGGATCACCGCCAAGTACCGCTGCTGAAAAAGAGAAGCCCATCCACAGAGAGCGTGCTTTCAAATCCAGGTATACCTGAAGGCAATGGGTTGACTCGGTCTGAGCCCTTCTTTGCTCCTCCGGCTTTTCCACTGCTCTCCTCCTGGGTCTTTCTCCACTCGCGGCAACTCGGCGTCTGACGTCACCGGCACTTCCTCTCGCGGCTTCTGGGTCCTTCAGCTGTTGGATCAATCAGCGGGTGCTGGCTTTCCGAAATAGCGGTTTACAGGTAACCAGTGTGCATGCTCCGTTTCATAGATTCCAGATAACAAAGTGATGAGCTGCACCAAGGTACTTCATAAAACTTTTATTATGAGTCACAGAAACTTCCCTAGGGAAGCAAAATCACAACAAAAGAAGGGGGCATAGTGGTGTGTGAGGATAACACCCAAAGAACTATTGCTGACGCGTTTAAGCCTGTTAGGCCGTAGTCGTAGCATGAAGCTCATAATCTCAATTACCTATAAATACCTGGTGCTTAATTGCGATTGGATAAAAGAATTATCCTGGGCGTATTCTCAAACACACCTATTTTTTACAGCTTCCACAAAACTTTGATTCTAAATAGAAACAATTGTTGTATACTGTTTAAATAGCAAGAAAATATATACAATTGCAAACATGAACAAATAGTGAGCTTATATACATGAAACTTAATATTTAGATAGAATATTTAGTAACTCTAACAATTCAGTGAGCATGACAGCGATACCTGCCAATATATCCATAATACTTTTACTCAAAAAATCAAGTTTAACCAGCTCAGTTCAGAGTAAATAGTCTTTTAATATTAAGAGCAGGTGTTCACTATGATATGAATATTAATTACCGTTTGAAGATGAAAATATAAAAATAGATACATATTGAAAAACAACTGAAAAAGAGCTAGATTAGGGGGAAACTATGAACTGAGAAACTAACAAGTTGACTTTGAAAGATCCCTTCCGGCCATACACAGACCGAAAACAGTTATTCCCAGTAATTGATAATATCAAATTCCAAGTTTAGTCCTAAGGTGATTCTTGATTTCAGTCTGTGTATCCAGAAGGCCTCTCTTTTAGCCAAAAGTTTGTCCCTGTCTCCACCTCTTACTTTGCATGTCACCTTTTCAATGATGGTCCACCTCAAAGTGTCAGCTTTTTTGTTATGCTTCTGATTAAAATGCTGTATTAGTGGAGTTGTCAATTTTCCTGCCTTAATGTTGTTTATATGTTCACGGATTCTATCACGTGTTTCTCTAGAAGTAAGGCCTGTGTACTGAACTCCACATTGCACACAGGTAAGCAAATACACCACATAAGTGGCTCTGCAATTCAAGCATGAATAATGCTTGAATTGTTCTCCTGTTGCTGTGCTCAAAAAACCTTCTCCACTTTGGAGATAGCTGCATGCTATACATGATACATAGCTGCATTTATAGACTCCCTTGAACCTTAGCCATGATGAATGATCTGGCTTTGTAGAGCATAACTGTGTGGGAGCTAGGATATTACCCAATGTCTTCCCCCTCTTAAAGGCATATCTACATCCTTTAGTGACTATGTCTTTAAGATCATCATCAGCTGATAACATACGGAAATGTTTCCGTATAATATTACAGACCTGATGGTACTGATTGCTATATCTGGTGATAAAAGAAACACCCTTTGAAACATCCTGTTTTATCGGTTTATCTGTTCTTAAAACTCTGACCTGCTTCTCTTAGCTATATCCATCCTAGTAAGGGACACCTCTTTCCTCTTGTAACCTCTATGACATAAGCGATTCTCTAGATCCAAAGCTTGTTCGTCATATTCTTCTTGTGTGGTACAATTTAATCTTAAACGTATAAACTGCCCTTTTGTTACAGACCTAAAAACCCTCTTTGGGTGATTGCTTCTTGCGTGGAGCAGTGTGTTCCCAGAAATAGGTTTTCTGTATACTTTTGTGAACACTTTACTTTCTTTACTCATAAGAGTCACATCCAGATTGTTAAGTTGGGTTACATTAAACTCAAAAGTTAATTTGATCCCTACTGTATTGTCATTGAGATACATTAGAAAATCTCTGGCTTCTAATTCATTGCCTTCCCAGATGATCAGAAGATCATCTATGTATCTTCTATAGTATTTTATCTTTGTTTTCCAGGGTCCACCACATCCATTGATGTGGGACAGCTCCCACCAACCCATGAACAGGTTGGCATAGGAGGGGGCAAACTTAGCCCCCATAGCTGTCCCACATCTCTGGAGGTAGTGGACCCCCTCAAACATAAAGAAATTATGAGTCAATAAAACTCAGTGACCCTAAGAACGTACTGACAAAACTGAGGATCATATTTAGTCATCCTTTTTAGAAAAATTATATTGCCTCCAGACCTTTGTCATGAGGTATGGATGAATATAAAGCAGTTACATCTATGGAAAGCCATCCAAAGCTATCTTGCCAGGAGATAGATTCAAGTTCAATTAGGAGCTGCTTCGTGTCTCCCAAATAGCTAGATAAATTAGATACCAATGGCTGTAAAATGGAATCCAACCATTGTGACATTGGCTCAAATAAAGAGCCAATGCCACTAATGATTGGACGGCCCTTGACGTCTGTCAAGGACTTATGTACTTTTGGTAGGAAATTAAAGATGGGCATTACAGGGGAATCCACCATCAAAAATCCACATGTCATCATCTAGATAACCTGCCTCTTTCCATCATCAATTAGATGTGATAACTCACGCCTAAATCTCACTGTGGGATCATTTGATAATTGTAGATATTGTGATGGGTCCGATAGTTCTCGTGTTGCCTCCTGAACAAAGAAGCTTTTATCCATGAAAACCACAGACCCACCCTTATCTGCTGATCTCGTGACCAGATTTTTGTCCTCTTTTAGATTTTTAAGTGCTAGGGTCTCTTCTCTGCTTAAATTCTGATGTGTAGTTTGTCTGACAACATAGGCTAATTCAGTCAAATCCTTCTCCACTCTCTTCTGAAACTGTTCAAGAACATTTCCTCTTACTTGTATGGGATAAAATTTGGAGGCACTAGAAAACATAGGACCACCGGACACAGTATGAGCGTCCGAAGGCACTTCAATGTTAGAATTTTCAAAATACAAACTCTCCAATGTCTCCAAATCACACGATTCTTGAAATGTGAGTACTTTATTTGAAAAGGATTTATTTTCATCTTCAAAAACAGCATAATTCAACTCATCATTACTTATATTACTTTTAGCAAAATACTGTTAACTGTTAAGTTCCTGATCAACCTATTGATGTTCACCAGTGTTTGAAATAAATTGAATGTGTCTGCTGGCACAAAACTCATGTCGTAATTCAAAACTTTTGTTACAATGACACTTAGTGGACGCGATGAAAGATTGATCACTGAACCTAACAGTACTTAGTTTTTGATCTGCCCCTCCTGGGGGGTTGCTGCTGTTGTAAGGGACCTTCTTTTAGAATCCCTTTCCCTTTTGTATCGATTCCTCCCCTTCGAATCCTTCTGGGACTCTTGAAAAAACCTGCGCTATATCTGATCTATCTTGTTCTCTCTGGATCCCAGGGCTAATTTCACTTCCCAGATCTAACTGGTATCTGGAAGCCCCAACTTCTGTATGAGACTTGGCTATTGAGGTTAATGTGTTATCTTGATTAGGAATTATAGCCCTCTTTTGTACTACATTCTCCTCCTCTCCTGACGTAGAACAATCACCTGAGGACTCTGCCTCACTTTCATTGAAAGTTACCTTTTTTGACTTAAAAGCTGATTTTTGTTTTTTACCTGTCTTTTACCTTTGGGAAATCTTTTTTGATCATTTTCCCTCCTATAGTTTGTTCTTTGTTTCCTATTACAGATATAAGTTTTATTATTCTCATAATCATTTAAATCCCTCAGGTACTTGTCATGTTTAATTTCCATAATTACTGTTTCCAAAGAAATTGATGTTTTACAAATTGAATTGAATGTACGTAGCAAAGAGTTACAGTTTCAGAAATTTGATTCAATATTACAGGTTACAATAGCAGAGTCTAAAACATTAATTATGGAAATTAAACATGACAAGTACCTGAGGGATTTAAGTGATTATGAGAATAATAAAACTTATATCTGGAATAGGAAACAAAGAACAAACTATAGGAGGGAAAATGATCAAAAAAGATTTCCCAAAGGTAAAAAGACAGGTAAAAAAGAAAAATCAGCTTTTAAGTCAAAAAAGGTAACTTTCAATGAAAGTGAGGCAGAATCCCTAGGTGATTGTTCTACGTCAGGAGAGGAGGAGAATGTAGTACAAAAGAGGGCTATAATTCCTAATCAAGATAACACATTAACCCCAATAGCCAAGTCTCATACAGAAGTTGGGGCTTCCAGATACCAGTTAGACCTGGGAAGTTAAATTAGCCCTGGAATCCAGAGAGAACAAGATAGATCAGATATAGCGCAGGTTTTTTCAAGAGTCCCAGAAGGATTCGAAGGGGGGGGGGGGAAGCGATACAAAAGGGAAAGGGATTCTAAAAGAAGGTCCCTTACAACAGCAGCAACCCCCCAGGAGGGGCAGATCAAAAACAAAGTACTGTTAGGTTCAGTGATCAATCTTTCATCACGTCCACTAAGTGTCATTGAAACAAAAGTTATGAATTACTGCCTGAGTTTTGTGCCAGCAGACACATATAATTTATTTCAAACACTGGTGGACGTCAATAGGTTGATCAGGAACTTAACAGTTAACAGTATTTTGCTAAAAGTAATATAAGTAATGATGAGTTGAATTATGCTGTTTTTGAAGATGAAAATAAATCCTTTTCAAATAAAGTACTCACATTTCAAGAATCGTGTGATTTGGAGACATTGGAGAGTTTGTATTTTGAAAATTCTAACATTGAAGTGCCTTCGGACGCTCATACTGTGTCCGGTGGTCCTATGTTTTCTAGTGCCTCCAAATTTTATCCCATACAAGTAAGAGGAAATGTTCTTGAACAGTTTCAGAAGAGAGTGGAGAAGGATTTTACTGAATTAGCCTATGTTGTCAGACAAACTACACATCAGAATTTATGCAGAGAAGAGACCCTAGCACTTAAAAATCTAAAAGACGACAAAAATCTGGTCACGAGATCAGCAGATAAGGGTGGGTCTGTGGTTGTCATGGATAAAAGCTTCTTGGTTCAGGAGGCAACACGACAACTATCGGATCCATCACAATATCTACAATTATCAAATGATCCCACAGTGAGATTTAGGCGTGAGTTATCACATCTAATTGATGATGGAAAGAGGCAGGTTATCTAGATGATAAGACATGTGGATTTTTGATGGTGGATTCCCCGGTAATGCCCATCTTTAATTTCCTACCAAAAGTACATAAGTCCTTGACAGACGTCAAGGGCCGTCCAATCATTAGTGGCATTGGCTCTTTATTTGAGCCAATGTCACAATGGTTGGATTCCATTTTACAGCCATTGGTATCTAATTTATCTAGCTATTTGGGAGACACAAAGCAGCTCCTAATTGAACTTGAATCTATCTCCTGGCAAGATAGCTTTGGATGGCTTTCCATAGATGTAACTGCTTTATATTAATCCATACCTCATGACAAAGGTCTGGAGGCAATATAATTTTTTCTAAAAAGGATGACTAAATATGATCCTCAGTTTTGTCAGTACGTTCTTAGGGTCACTGAGTTTTTATTGACTCATAATTTCTTTATGTTTGAGGGGGTCCACTACCTCCAGAGATGTGGGACAGCTATGGGGGCTAAGTTTGCCCCCTCCTATGCCAACCTGTTCATGGGTTGGTGGGAGCTGTCCCACATCTATGGATGTGGTGGACCCTGGAAAACAAAGATAAAATACTATAGAAGATACATAGATGATCTTCTGATCATCTGGGAAGGCAATGAATTAGAAGCCAGAGATTTTCTAATGTATCTCAATGACAATACAGTAGGGATCAAATTAACTTTTGAGTTTAATGTAACCCAACTTAACTATCTGGATGTGACTCTTATGAGTAAAGAAAGTAAAGTTTTCACAAAAGTATACAGAAAACCTATTTCTGGGAACACACTGCTCCACGCAAGAAGCAATCACCCAAAGAGGGTTTTTAGGTCTGTAACAAAAGGGCAGTTTATATGTTTAAGACGAAATTGTACCACACAAGAAGAATATGACGAACAAGCTTTGGATCTAGAGAATCACTTATGTTTTAGAGGTTACAAGAGGAAAGAGGTGTCCCTTACTAGGATGGATATAGCTAAGAGAAGCAGGTCAGAGTTTTTACGAACAGATAAACCGATAAAACAGGATGTTTCAAAGGGTGTTTCTTTTATCACCAGATATAGCAATCAGTACCATCAGGTCTGTAATATTATATGGAAAGATTTCCGTATGTTATCAGCTGATGATGATCTTAAAGACATAGTCACTAAAGGATGTAGATATGCCTTTAAGAGGGGGAAGACATTGGGTAATATCCTAGCTCCCACACAGTTATGCTCTACAAAGCCAGATCATTCATCATGGCTAAGGTTCAAGGGAGTCTATAAATGCAGCTATGTATCATGTATAGCATGCAGCTATCTCCAAAGTGGAGAAGGTTTTTTGAGCACAGCAACAGGAGAACAATTCAAGCATTATTCATGCTTGAATTGCAGAGCCACTTATGTGGTGTATTTGCTTACCTGTGTGCAATGTGGAGTTCAGTACACAGGCCTTACTTCTAGAGAAACACGTGATAGAATCCGTGAACATATAAACAACATTAAGGCAGGAAAATTGACAACTCCACTAATACAGCATTTTAATCAGAAGCATAACAAAAAAGCTGACACTTTGAGGTGGACCATCATTGAAAAGGTGACATGCAAAGTAAGAGGTGGAGACAGGGACAAACTTTTGGCTAAAAGAGAGGCCTTCTGGATACACAGACTGAAAACAAGAATCCCCTTAGGACTAAACTCGGAATTTGATATTATCAATTTCTGGGAATAACTGTTTTCGGTCTGTGTATGGCCGGAAGGGATCTTTCAAAGTCAACTTGTTAGTTTCTCAGTTCATAGTTTCCCCCTAATCTAGCTCTTTTTCAGTTGCTTTTCAATATTTATCTATTTTTATATTTTCATCTTCAAACGGTAATTAATATTCATATCATAGTGAACACATGCTCTTAATATTAAAAGACTATTTACTCTGAATTGAGCTGCTTAAACTTGATTTATTGAGTAAAAGTATTATGGATATATTGGCAGGTATCGCTGTCATGCTCACTGAATTGTTAGAGTTACTAAATATTCTATCTAAATATTAAGTTTCATGTAAATAAGCTCACTATTTGTTCATGTTTGCAATTGTATATATTTTCTTGCTATTTAAACAGTATACAACAATTTTTTCTATTTAGAATCAAAGTTTTGTGGAAGCTGTAAAAAATAGGTGTGTTTGAGAATACGCCCAGGATAATTCTTTTATCCAATCACAATTAAGCACCAGGTATTTATAGGTAATTGAGATTATAAGCTTCATGCTACGACTATGGCCTAACAGGCTGAAACGCGTCAATAGTTCTTTGGGTGTTATCCTCACACACCACTATGCCCCCTTCTTTTGTTGTGATTTTGCTTCCCTAAGGAAGTTTCTGTGACTCATAATAAAAGTTTTATGAAGTACTTTGGTGCAGCTCATCACTTTGTTACCAGGCTAAAGGAACACCTTATAATCCAGCTGGACATTTAAACCTCTTGGGGCTACAGTATCCAAATGATAAATCCATGAAGCCTCCAACTGAAGGAGCTTCTTGTGCCTATCCCCACCTCGATTAAGTGGTGGCACATAGTCAATTAACATGGTCCTTAGGCTGGCTGCAGTATGACCTGCTAACATAAAATGCCTAGCTACAGGTTGATCTGATTCTTGTTTGTCGATAGTCACCCTTATCACGTGGCAATGATTGGCCATCCTCTCCCTAAATGTAGTTGAGGTCTTTCCTACATATACTAAGGAGCACGGACACGTCAAAATATAAACCACAAAGCTGCTTGTACAGGTCAATCTATGGAAGATTTTATAGCTTCTCCCCGTTTGGAGGGGGGTGGAATTGGGTACCCGTCAACATTCTGTTGCAAGTGGTACAATCCCTACACTTAAAACAACCCATTTTTCTTCTGGTATCCATTCAGGTATCCTTCTGATATCATTTCACTGGATCTGTATTGGACCAGAATATACTTTAGGTTCTGAGCCCTCTTGTAGACAATGCGGGATGCATCTGTCTGTGTAAATGGGAGTGACCTATCAGTCTTAACTAATTCCCAATTGGTCAGAATGGATTTCTCAAGTGCCTTATGCAGGGGGGTAAATGTAGTAATGAGATTAACTTTATTGGTGTTATCATTCTCATTTTTTGTTTTAGTTAAGAGTGCCCTTTGATCGTGTTGTGACATTTTTTCTTGTATCTTATCAATGTCCAAAAACCTATAGCCTCTCTCCTTCAGTTTCAACTTCATTTCAATTTCTTGGGTGTCTCTAGTCTTTGTGAGTGTGTTATTGCGTGCTACTCGCATGAGCTGTGAGGAGATCACACTCCTTTTCTGATGTTCAAAAGGTATAGTTGTAGTGTTGAACTCATATTTAAAGCGAATTGGTGAGTCCAACTTATTTAAATTGTCAATCCAATTAATAAGTGAGTCTGGTGTACCCCTACATACCAAAAACACATCATCAATGTATCTAACATAAAACTTTATGTTAGGTACAGACAAAGTCATCATGATAAATGTTTCATACCATAACATGTATATGTTGGCATATGCGGGAACCATATTCGATCCCATAGCAGTCCCTGCTATTTGAAGAAAATATTCCTTTTCAAATTTAAAATAATTCTTCACCAAGCAAAAGGTAAGTAATTCAAGCAGGAACTCTATGGGGGGTCCCACATATGCCAACGATGAGACTACCATGGACTTGACAGCCTGCACACCTCCCACATGTGGGATAACGGTATACAGGCTGTCAACGTCCATGGTAACCAATAGATCACTCTCCAACCAAACCAGATCCAACAACCTTCCAATGAGGGAGGGGGAATCCAAGAGATAGGAAAATGATTCCTTGACTACAGGTTGTAAATGGTTATCATTAAATTCTGCCACTTTTGAACATAGCGAGCCCCTGGCAAAAACAATAGGTCTACCCGGGGGATTGATCAGAGTCTTGTGAATTTTGGGGAGTAGATACAGAACTGGAGTGACCGGAAAGGAGACAGTCAAAAATTCATATTCACCTTCATTAATCATACCTGCCTCAAAACCACATTTTAAAATAAGGTCTACTGATTTTTTATAAGACATTGTAGGATTACCTTGCAGTCTACAGTAGGTGGTACTATCATATAACTGCATGTAGGCTTCATTGTGATAATCAAAATAATTCTGAACTACTATTGATCCCCCTTTATCAGCAGCCTAGATGATAATGGAATGATCATCCTTTAAACTTTGTAGGGCTCCTTATTCTTCCTTACTAAGATTAGAGAAATATTTATCAGGTAAAGTTTGTTCAAAATAAATTGTGACTATTCGAGTGAAACTCTTGATGGAAGGATTATGGTTAGCTGGATCAAAATTACTTGGGGATTTGAACTTGCCTGTAATGGCTTGTGGTTTGTCCTTAAAAAATCCCTTATCCTTAATTGTCTCTGCAATTTATAAACATCCACATTCATGTGGAATCTGTCAACTTTAGGGGTCAGGACAAAAGACAAGCAATTATTTAGCAATTTTTTTCCATTTCACTAATGGATGGTCACTGAGGTTATATATGATGTCTATTTCTTTTTGGGAGGCTTTTTATTTGTACCCTCCCCTTCTGATATATTTCCTGTGTCATTTCTTTTTACACTTGGTAGGGGGGGGGGTTGTTTGTAGACCTTGTTATAACACCTCCTAAAGGGAGTTCACTACCACTTGCATCACTAGGTATCTCTGTATCTACTTCTGAAGAATCCCCACCACTACTGTTTACTGTGTCGAGGTTACGTCTGTTTCTAAATTGTCTTCTACGTCTAGATGGAAAATTAGAATCATCTTTCCCATACAGCCACCTATATACCCTTTTCTTCCTATAATCTGCCTCAACTGTAATCAGTTTGTTATTCTTGAACAAAAGCAAATCATTGCGGTATTTATTCACTTGTGTCTCCAGTTTCTTAATCCAATTCTCACTCACATCATTGACCAAAACATGATAACTCTGTTCTTTAACCTCATTTATTTCTAATTTGATTAAATTGTACAATCTATTTGATTCCTCCACCAACAATAAAGTCAAATCATATGAGCACTTGTTCACAATTCAACACCATTTCCTGCAGAAATCAGGATTGAATCTCCCTATTGTAGGGATATTTTTAATGCGGAAACCTCTCTGTATAGATTTGTTTTTATGGTAGTAGGACAACTAAACTGTATGTAAATGATGGTCAATCTCCCTCTTTTGTATGTTTAGGAGCTTATGATACACATCTAGGGGTATATCTCCTCTCAGCTCATGTAAGTCCGCCACTACACATATCCTCTCTGCGTCCTCCTCTGGGAACATGAAAGATTCATTGTTAACAGAGTCATCATAAGTATTGAACAGAATCTGTTGAGTATCCATTATGATGATATAATTCAGCTGCTGTAATCAGACCACAAAAACATCTAAGTCCTGCTTCAAAATCAGTGTACTAGGATTGTCAAATTTCCACTTTAAAATCCACACTTTAATGTTGCATATAAACAAACAAGTCTACCTTAGTAAACAAAAAAATTTGTACACTTTATGGAGAAAAAAATGGAACAAGGCAAGTCTATGTTGTTAGTCACAATATAATTTCAAACATCTTCATCATGATATCTTCAATTCATAGTAAATATGTAGGGTGCCACCTCAGCACGTTATATTTAAGTCCAATTCCAGGTGCACTCTCTATAACTTATTTAGCAATGGACAGGGTGCTGCTTACAAAACATACAAACAACCTTTAATCCTCTTCAGAAGAAAAAAACGCTGCACTCACTGGTCTTGAGAATTATTCAAAATTTCATCAGCTCATAGCCACATGAATACCCCCAGACGTTTCGGTACCAAGCTGGTACCTTTTTCAATGGGTAGTGTCAAAGTCTGCAAATGTTCCCTAACAATAAATCACACCCGTTCCCTATTTATACCCTAATGTGCTCTACATTTCCGGGTCAGCCAAACCCATGTGATTACACCACGTAGACTCCGACGTACATCCGATACTTCTTCGCCAAACACATGGCTAATTATCATAGCCTCTCCCATTCATGACGAGTAGCTGCTACATCACCATTGGAGTAATCCAGCAATGAAACACAACGGCGTGACTGAAACCGGACTAGTCTAAAAACATTACACCTCCACTATACAATCAAGTCACTAAAAAAATACTTAAAGCCTGTCCCTATATCACGGGCAAGACTACAAAACCTAAGACATACACTAATCGAATTAGAACAAAAAATATCCTTGTGCCTGCCACAGCATGGTAGAAACTTATAAGGCGGATAACACACTCATCTGTTGCAATCACATATTCTGGTATATATGAATTCTGTAGTTGTCCATCCACATAAGGTGAATATGATCCCTGGTTGAAGATGGACAACTACAGAATTCATATATACCAGAATATGTGATTGCAACAGATGAGTGTGTTATCCGCCTTATAAGTTTCTACCATGCTGTGGCAGGCATGATGACATTTTTTGTTCTAATTCGATTAGTGTATGTCTTAGGTTTTGTAGCCTTGTCCGTGATATAGGGACAGGCTTTAAGTATTTTTTTAGTGACTTGATTGTATAGTGGAGGTGTAATGTTTTTAAACTAGTCCAGGTTCAGTCACACCGTTGTGTTTCACTGCTGGATTACTCCAATGGTGACGTAGTAGCTACTCAGAGTCGTCATGAGTGAGAGAGGCTATGATAATTAGCCATGTGTTTGGTGGAGAAGTATCGGATGTACGTCAGAGTCTATGTGGTGTAATCACATGGGTTTGGCTGACCCGGAAATGACCCGGAAATGTAGAGCACATTAGGGTATAAATAGGGAACTGGTGTGATTTATTGTTAGGGAACATTTGCAGACTTTGACACTACCCCTTGAAAAAGGTACCAGCTTGGTACCGAAACATCTGGGGGTATTCATGTGGCTATGAGCTGATGAGATTTTGAATAAAAAGTATCATTCTCAAGACCGGTGAGTGCAGCGTTTTTTCTTCTGAAGAGGAATAAAGGATGTTTGTATGTTTTGTATGCAGCACCCTGGTCGTTGCTAAATAAGTTATAGAGAGTGCACCAGAAGTGGTTTGTTTTTTGCTGCACTCACCATATAAATGGATTTTACTTGGAAGCAAAAAGTATGAGATATTGTATGCGTAATTTGCATATCTTACCCAGAGTTTCCAGGTGTTTTGGTAGAAATGTATACAGAGTACTTCTGGGGAAAAGAATGTGGGTGTACTTGCCTAGATTTGCTAGTTTTCTATGGCTCTTAGAGACAGATAGATTGATAGATGGATGTTCATATACCCGGGCATTTGCCTGGTGGACCAGGGCCTTTTGTGGGCTGGCATGGTTACTGCCCAGTCACCAACATTATTTGTGCAAGATACAGGCCAAGCCCTGCTTCTCACTGCCTTTCTGTGTCTGTGAGCCAGATCCCTGATGGTTCTATGCCTCACTCTGTTTATGTGAGCTGGCCCAGGGAAGTGCACTGCCCCTCCAGCTTTACAGCAAAATGGTCCTCCTGTCAAACTGGAATTTTGATTTTACCTGTGTCCTGCACTTTGATCATGGGCATAACTAAAAGGAGTCTCAGAGTTCTCAAATGATACTAGACACACACATCTATGGGCATCTTCTGGCCCCTCAGTTAGTAATGACATTCATACTGGGGGGCGGGGGTGGGGGGGTGTCAATGGTTCCCAGGCTCCACCTGCATCATCTCTGGCCCTTCTATTTGCACCTCCAGCAAAAGAGGGCTTACAGTATATTGAAAGTGTATAAATGTGCCTTTTTAGAGGAAGGAGTTTCAAGATAGCAACCACAAAGTTGTACAGAAAAACCTGACACAATATTTGTACAGGGAGGTTGTGCAAGTGAATATCCCCTGCTTTAAAATGCCCAGGTTTATTTTTGGTCCCTGTCTGGCTTTGTGCATATATGTGTATATGTACACAAACATATATATACACACATATACAGGGAGTGCAGAATTATTAGGCAAATGAGTATTTTGACCACATCATCCTCTTTATGCATGTTGTCTTACTCCAAGCTGTATAGGCTCGAAAGCCTACTACCAATTAAGCATATTAGGTGATGTGCATCTCTGTAATGAGAAGGGGTGTGGTCTAATGACATCAACACCCTATATCAGGTGTGCATAATTATTAGGCAACTTCCTTTCCTTTGGCAAAATGGGTCAAAAGAAGGACTTGACAGGCTCAGAAAAGTCAAAAATAGTGAGATATCTTGCAGAGGGATGCAGCACTCTTAAAATTGCAAAGCTTCTGAAGCGTGATCATCGAACAATCAAGCGTTTCATTCAAAATAGTCAACAGGGTCGCAAGAAGCGTGTGGAGAAACCAAGGTGCAAAATAACTGCCCATGAACTGAGAAAAGTCAAGCGTGCAGCTGCCAAGATGCCACTTGCCACCAGTTTGGCCATATTTCAGAGCTGCAACATCACTGGAGTGCCCAAAAGCACAAGGTGTGCAATACTCAGAGACATGGCCAAGGTAAGAAAGGCTGAAAGACAACCACCACTGAACAAGACACACAAGCTGAAACGTCAAGACTGGGCCAAGAAATATCTCAAGACTGATTTTTCTAAGGTTTTATGGACTGATGAAATGAGAGTGAGTCTTGATGGGCCAGATGGATGGGCCCGTGGCTGGATTGGTAAAGGGCAGAGAGCTCCAGTCCGACTCAGACGCCAGCAAGGTGGAGGTGGAGTACTGGTTTGGGCTGGTATCATCAAAGATGAGCTTGTGGGGCCTTTTCGGGTTGAGGATGGAGTCAAGCTCAACTCCCAGTCCTACTGCCAGTTTCTGGAAGACACCTTCTTCAAGCAGTGGTACAGGAAGAAGTCTGCATCCTTCAAGAAAAACATGATTTTCATGCAGGACAATGCTCCATCACACGCGTCCAAGTACTCCACAGCGTGGCTGGCAAGAAAGGGTATAAAAGAAGAAAATCTAATGACATGGCCTCCTTGTTCACCTGATCTGAACCCCATTGAGAACCTGTGGTCCATCATCAAATGTGAGATTTACAAGGAGGGAAAACAGTACACCTCTCTGAACAGTGTCTGGGAGGCTGTGGTTGCTGCTGCACGCAATGTTGATGGTGAACAGATCAAAACACTGACAGAATCCATGGATGGCAGGCGTTTGAGTGTCCTTGCAAAGAAAGGTGGCTATATTGGTCACTGATTTGTTTTTGTTTTGTTTTTGAATGTCAGAAATGTATATTTGTGAATGTTGAGATGTTATATTGGTTTCACTGGTAAAAATAAATAATTGAAATGGGTATATATTTGTTTTTTGTTAAGTTGCCTAATTATTATGCACAGTAATAGTCACCTGCACACACAGATATCCCCCTAAAATAGCTAAAACTAAAAACAAACTAAAAACTACTTCCAAAACTATTCAGCTTTGATATTAATGAGTTTTTTGGGTTCATTGAGAACATGGTTGTTGTTCAATAATAAAATTAATCCTCAAAAATACAACTTGCCTAATAATTCTGCACTCCCTGTATATATACAGCCATTCCCAGTCAAACATCCTATTATATACCACATTACTTCAAAACAATGTTAACACTATTTAGTTTTAGAATATAAATACTTGAAATAGCATTGTTCTTCATGCAGAAGAAAATGTTAACATTTTTTTAAATATATATATTTATATTTAGTGCACTTGTTTTAGCTCACCTTCGGGGTAGCGTGCAAGTGAAAGCCAGAATAAGGTTTTGCAGCAACCCTCATAGAATTTTATGGGGAGAGGGATTTAGCGTTATCTGTCCTAAAAATGTTAGCGCCTGAGGCTTTCACTTGAGCGGTGTTAGAGCTCAATATTTGTGTGCTTCGCTTGTAATCTAGCTCTATATTTTTATTACTTGTATCATTGCATACAAAAAGTAGGGCTTTACTTTTAATGTTAAGGTTTATACTAGGATTATACTTTGTAAATTTCATTGACTCTAATGAAACTACATACAATAGTATTTTTGTGTAAAGTGTTTATTGTAATTATATTACAAATGATTAAGCTTCATAAGAAGGTTTTTATTTTGTGAATTATGGATTTTAGAGATTTAGGAGTGAAAACAAGCAAATCAGACCATTAATTGTAATACCAATTTGCATAAACAATTTATTGAATATCAAATAATAAGCTGGACATCTGTTATGAATTATATAGTGCGGCAAATTAATTTTATTTGCATGAGCAGAAATATACATTGACTGGATATTTATATATGTAATAAAAACAAATTAATATGGTTGTAAATTCTGTGATCATATAATCATAAAGAAATGCAATAAAAAGAGAAATAATTAATTGGAGTCTTTAATGCATGTTATTCATTTGGTTATGAATTTGATCATCATATATTTGTAAAGATGTATAAATTGATGAATGTGACTGCAAAAACAGATAACAAATTTATACTATATGTTATGATAAATGTAATGTATGAACAGCAAACAACTTAAAGTGATTGAAATCAACTAAAGCATTGGAAACAATAAATGTCTTGTTCCTTGATAAATGATCACAGTTTTTACCTAGAACAAGCCCTTGTTGTGAGCCTATGGTTAAATGTCTGTATTTGAATTGTAACAAGACTTCTCTGAATGTGTGTGAAGAGCATATAGTCAATAGATTTATATTATTGCATTTACATTAAAATATTGATATTTTGGTGTGTATTGGTGTTTAGGGAATACTATTATTTTTTTTTTTTTATTGCAGAGAAGCAGTATTCTCCTAGATGTATGAACAACAGCTGGCTGTTATGAGGGATGCTTTCCAATATATAATACATTTGTAGCATGATTAGGTAAATAGACATTATACTACAAACTACAATGGAATGGTAACTATTCACCTTGCTATGGGCCTACAACTCTCTTCAAAGTTGTTGTATTACTTTATCCCGTTAAAGGTGCTGGCTAGTGAAGCTCTGTATTTTCACATAGGGTGTCTCCATCTTGAGATTTGAGTATTCAGTGAAGGAAAAGTTGCGCATTCACTGATCAGTGGTGTCTTTTTTTGGCACACCATAGTGTGCACTTCAGTTTAGCCTGCACAATACAGAGCAGGAAGTGTACAGTTTTGCATCTGCTGCATTGCTCTATATTATTAATGTGGTCTTTTTTTATATTTGTTATGTAACTTTTAAACTATGTAAAAGGCAGAAGGTGATTAACAACAGCATTTTTAGTGCATAAACTGGGGACAACCTGTCCTAAAACCCCTTGGGACAGAGGCCACATAAGACTGGACAGTCCTAAATTGATTTTGAGCAATTTGGAGCGGACTCGTACCACAACAGACAAATAGATCCACAAATTTCCAGGAAAGTCTGGGGCTGCAGCCAACTCCGGTAGTACCGGCTGCAAAAAATCGGTCGAAAGCATCAAAAACAGACACAGAACAGAACAATATATCTTAGAGGTATAGACCTGAATCCGAGAAAACTTTCTGAAGCAGCAATAAAAGAGATACTGTGGGAGACTACGCCAACTTGCCCCAAAAGTAAGTGCGCAATAAATAACTTACATACACACGGTGATAACGGACAGAACTAAACATCTGTACACAATTATAAACACCTAAGTGCACAAGCAGAGACCTGGGGTATAATAACTAATATATGGTCTGTATCTAACGCCAGGAAACCCGCTGAACTATAACTTTAGAAGGCCACAGAGGGGATAGTTTACTAGGCACAACTACAATCAATTCTAACGACACTTTATAGCTTGATTGCAAAATTTGTGAGCGTGTGAGATAGTGGGAGTAAGATTCCAGGCCTTCAACAGTTGACTAGAGGGGACAGGTTTATAACTCCCTATACAGTCCACAGAATACAATACTTGACCATACGCAAAGGGATAAGAAGCCCAGCGGACGTAGCACATGTGCACCAGCATTATACTGATCTCCTGCAGAGAAACGTGTAACCTGCAAGACTCATTGAAATAACCTCGAATAACGTCCCTACACTTATAGACGATAATGTAAACACATAACCAAAAAGGAGGGGGGAGCCAGACCAGCTCACTTAACTTAACAATGTGAACTTGGATACTTTATATATATTCAATTGATGTAAGATACTATCTCCTTGCTACATGATCACTTTGAAGATACTTAAGAGATTCCCGGGATATACAGCACCTTAAAAATTATATGTATTACCAGACTCTGAAACCAGAATAAAACTTAACTTCAGTAATCGACTGGGACTTGGTGGTTCCATAAGTCGACTTTCATACAAAGCAGAAATAAGAGGGTCTACTCTCCAGAGGCCAAGACATGGCTTCTAGGAGGTCTGTAAAGGGGGACAAGTCATTGAAAACTACAAATATGTCTACCTTTTTCAAACCTTCTCAATCTGGCAAAAAGACAAAGAGATAGAAGAAGACATAGAGGGTGAATCTCCACAATTTAAAGACGACAATATCCCTCTAACAAAAGCAGACCTACGTACATTAGTCTCTAAAAAAGACATAGCTGGGGGGCGGAGCCAGCTTCTAAAGCAGCCAGACGTGTTTCTTTATAAATCCAAAATAGAAGTCTCCCTCTCCAAGCGCACAAACCAGCTCACAAACTCACAAGAGGAAGGTATGAAACTAAAGCAGTCACAAAGTTCCGTCAAAGAGACACAGTACCTGCATCCATGTCAGCCCTCTGCATTTTTTCAGCTGCGGCTTCCAGTCCGATCCCGGTCTGTCTCCTCCAAAGAAGCTCCTCCTCCCGTTGTCTAGGCAACAAGTGTAAGCACAATAGCGTGGCTACCAATCAAAGCACCGCCACAAGCGTGTCCTGCAAACCACCTCTACAGACTTACTGATAGTCTGGAAAATTGCCAGAAAAGGAAAAAGAAAGGGAGGCAGGACCATAGGCAAAATTTAAAACGTATCTTTATTGCCTTCATCAATGGTTTCTTTATAGCTCCAGGCTTTCAACTATAAAATTAAGCAATAAATCCTGTTTAAGAGCTTGAAACTACTCTGCTGCTCAAAGGAACACTGACTACTCCAAGCTACAAGTAATTCAGGATATACTCTGTCCGTGTCTTTTCTTCTTTATACTCCATTGATACATACCGCGTGGAGCCACTAAACTCCGTTTACCTATGAGTTTGTCTACCATGGAAGCTCTACAAGTCTGGGAACAGAACACTCAGCGACTTTTAGAAAGACACTATCGAAGCCTGACTGAGGACATATTGTCGCTACTAGACTATTTACCTGAGCCGCTAACAAAGAGGAACAGGAATGCTGACCTTCTGTTAATTGGCGGGAGTAGCACTGTAGATGAGAGCCCGGTTTTGGGGAGACTGGAGGAACCCGAGACTAGGCTAGATGTCCATTATTCTAATCTGCGAGACACTCTACTAGAAGATTGGGGATCCCCATGTGAAACTGGTAACTCTTGGCATGAATCACGCCTGCTGTAAAATGCTCAGCAGCCTCATTTTTTATCTCATCCTCGAGGCCCTGCGGCTCCACTTACCTCTCTCCTATAGCCGCATAATTTTCGTCTAGTTGCTATTGCTCCTCTATACCTAACACAGACGGTCTTTACCATATAGTCTAATTAATACTTTCCAGATTATCACTGCTATTATTGCTTATCTACTGCCATATTCATAGATGTCTCACAGCTTAATATATGGGTATGCTCTAGCTCAGGGGTGTCCAAACTTTGCTCTCCAGAGGTTTTGGAACTACATTTCCAATGATGCTCAGCCAGCATTTTATCTAGCTGAGCATCATGGGAAATGTAGTTACAAAACCTCTGGAGAGCAAAGTTTGGACACCCCTGCTCTAGCTGAACTCATTGTATGATCATGCTGATAGGTATACAAAGGCGGTTATACATTCTCTACATAGTAAGGTTCATATTGTCTTATAGAATTTATTCTGGATTTTAGCTAAGACCTTACATTTGCCAACACTGGACTTTTAAACAACCCATACATTTAAAACATAGACATACTGTCTCCCATTAATAAAGCAGAAAAGCTACACTTTTTCATGCCAGGAGAGATTTTTAAGCTGATATTTTGCCTATGTCCAGGATTCTAGTGTTGAGCTCTGGTGCTTACCTCTATTACTACTCATGTCCACTACTGCACAGTTAGGGTATTATTGTGATAATACATGGGTCAGCATCTATATCCCTTACTCCTTTCACTTACTGAGCTGTTATCCTAGGCCATTTAAGATGGCCACATCTAATTTCAATATCAGGTTATATATTACCCAAGTCTCCTTATAATTTACATAATTTAACTTAAAACTTTAATGGCTCCAATATATAGGAGGAGTCCAGGTGTTTTTACTCTTTGTACCACATAAGTTTAGGATTTCTATGTTGCATGGTATGATATTCCCTAGTTGCTCCATGTTTCTGTGTTTCAGCTGTTCTGCTACGGGGCAATCGTATACAGTATAACACTTAGATAAATCTGTAGTGATAGCTTCCTGTCTGCTGCAATTATTATACTAATGTTGTGTTGGAAACTATGTGCTCTGCTACCGATCAATACTTAACCCTTGTTTTTTATGTTATGAAGTCCTATTAGACAAGCCACCCTTTCCACTATAACTACCGTTAAGTTGTTTCACATCCTCCTGGCCTTTTACTTATATGCATACACTTGGTTCCGTTTACCTCCCCCCCACCTTCCCCAAGTTTCTGAGCGGCGCTTGCCCACTGACATCTTCGCCCCTCCCTGTACAACTGCTCTAATATTTACATTGCCCAAATGCGGCAGATAACCTGAGTATTATATATCTCTTTGCATTTATGCTCACTTGACCCATAAGTGGTCATTCATTTAGTCAGCCAAATATGCTATAGTATCATAAAACTGAGGTTTTATAGGCCTATTTTGTGTTTTCTTTATAAGTGAAAATCTAATTTAAACAATGCTGTATTTGTCTTTGATGTTATGAGGCATTCATTGTTTGTTTTCTTGTCGCATAACCTCAATAAAAATTAATTAATAATAATTTATTTAAAAAAAAAAAAAAAAGACATATCTGATAACTTTGAAAAGCTATGGGAAAAGATCGACTCTATACAAACATCTGTCTCCAGCAGCTTATCTGAGATCAAATCAGATCTTGTGGATATAGGTGGTAGGATTGAAACTCTAGAAGACCAGCAGGATTCCATTGTGGGAAATATTGATGAAATCTTGCAAAAGGTCTCCTCACAACAACAACTAATATTAGAATTTCAGGACAAACTGGAAGATCTTGAAAATAGAAGCAGGAGGAACAACATCAGGTTAAAGGGAGTTTCTGAGGAAGTAACCAATAAGGACCTGCCAGCGTATCTATCCCAACTTTTCAATCAGATCACTGGAGCACCTGCTGACTATGTCTTTCATGTTGAGAGGGCTCACAGAGCCTTAAAGGTAAGACCAAAGAATGGATTGCCCCCCAGAGATGTAGTAATTAGGTTAACCTTTTTCCCAGATAAAGAGAAAATACTACAAGCCTCCAGGAAAAACCCCACTTTCAAATTCCAGGGGAATGTGATCCAGTTTTACCAAGACTTAAGTTTGCGGACTTTACAATGCAGAAGTGCCTTAAGACCCCTCACATTACTGCTCCGGAAACAGCAGATACAAACTGGGGATTCCCCTTTGCGCTCATTATTACCAAAGACTCCAAAACGATAATCATCAAAGAGCGGGAGGACATTCCAGAAATATGTAAAGTCTTAAACCTGGATACACCACCACTACCTTCATTAGAGCCTTCTCCTGCTACTGGAACTACAACAGATCAGCCCAAGCTTCAGTCGACATGGCAGAAAACTAGCTACAAAAGACAAAAAACGAATGAATCCCGAGGAAATGGATCCTAGATTCTATGGAACAAGGAGAGAGTAGTAATGAGAATTCTCTTGGTGCAAAAGATGGGGACTTTTGATTCTCTCTGAGGTGCTAAAATACCCAAGAAAACAGAGAGGAAATAGAACAGTGTGATAATAGTATCTCCTGCCCCAAATACTCACATCATAATACAGGCCACAGTGGAACTCTACCCGGTAGAGGTTCAAATTGGCTGATGGTCTAATTTAATCTGTGAGCTGAGGAGGTGCTCTCACTCCCTCATATTGTTGAATATTGAACATTTGTTTGGTGACACAGTGTTATTCTTAAGATGGTTGTCCCAAAAATAGGGACTTGTTATTTGTCTTTATATATTTAACATGTTGTTTTTCCCCCAGTTTCTCTCTCTGTTTTAGTGACAACATTGCATTGTTTACGGACAAAGATAGCGCCACCCTTCTGGGATTCCAGACTAGGGGTAGGAACATGAACCAGAAGGTACCAGATCACATTTCACCAAGACACACAATAATATTGAATAATGATCCCTCGAATAAATCTAATTTCCCATAACGTTAGGGGTTGAATACTGATGTTAAACGCAAGATAGCAATGTCCCAATACACTTCTCTACAAGCTAATCTGTTATTTTTACAAGAGACTCGCCTCATTAAAGCTAATATCCCAAGATACTGGGTGAGACACTTCAACACCCATTTCCATGCTACGGCACACACTAAGAAAAGAGGGGTATCTATTTTAATTTACTCCTCCATTAACTTCACACATGAGTATACTATCGAGGACCCGGAAGGGAGATACCTTGTAGTGAAGGGACGAATTCTAGACACAGAGGTCACACTTTGTAATGTTTATGCCCCCAATGAGAACCAACACTCATTTTTCCAACATATAGCCCAACTACTGACACAATGGTCTCAGACCAAGATTATCTCGGTGGGAGATTTTAATATAACCATGACCCCATTAAAACCTAAAGCCAATAACTCACTAACAAACAAACAACTCAGACACAACCTACTGATTAAATCAATCCAGGAGTATCTGATGCCCCACTCTCTGATCGAGACATGGAACACACTATACGGAGCAACTACAGACACTACATTTTATTCAGCAGCACATAACTCATATATCAGGCTGGACTATATATACAGTTGCAAGAAAAAGTATGTGAACCCTTTGGAATGATATGGATTTGGTCATAAAATGTGATCTGATCATCATCTAAGTCACAACAATAGACAATCACAGTCTGCTTAAACTAATAACACACAAAGAATGAAATGTTGCCATGTCTTTATTGAACACACCATGTAAACATTCACAGTGCAGGTGGAAAAAGTATGTGAACTCCTAAAATAATGACATCTCCAAGAGCTAATTGGAGTGAAATGTCAGCCAACTGGAATCCAATCAATGAGATGAGATTGGAGGTGTTGGTTACAGCTGCCCTGCCCTATAAAAAACACACACCAGTTCTGGGTTTGCTTTTCACAAGAAGCATTGCCTGATGTGAATGATGCCTCGCACAAAAGAGCTCTCAGAAGACCTACGATTAAGAATTGTTGACTTGCATAAAGCTGGAAAGGGTTATAAAAGTATCTCCAAAAGCCTTGCTGTTCATCAGTCCACGGTAAGACAAATTGTCTATAAATGGAGAAAGTTCAGCACTGCTGCTACTCTCCCTAGAAGTGGCCGTCCTGTAAAGATGACTGCAAGAGCACAGCGCAGACTGCTCAATGAGGTGAAGAAGAATCCTAGAGTGTCAGCTAAAGACTAAAGTCACTGGCAAATGCTAACATCCCTGTTAGCGAATCTACAATACGTAAAACACTAAACAAGAATGGATTTCATGGGAGGATACCACAAAGGAAGCCACTGCTGTCCAAACAAAACATTGCTGCACGTTTACAGTTTGCTCAAGAGCACCTGGATGTTCCACAGCAGTACTGGCAAAATATTCTGTGGACAGATGAAACCAAAGTTGAGTTGTTTGGAAGAAACACACAACACTATGTGTGGTGAAAAAGAGCCACAGCACACCAACATCAAAACCTCATCCCAACTGTGAAGTATGGTGGTGGGGGCATCATGGTTTGGGGCTGCTTTGCTGCGTCAGGGCCTGGACGGATTGCTATCATTGAAGGAAAAATGAATTCCCAAGTTAATCAAGATATTTTGCAGGAGAACTTAAGGCCAACTGTCTACAAGCTGAAGCTCAACAGAAGATGGGTGTTGCAACAGGACAATGACCCAAAGCATAGAAGTAAATCAACAACAGAATGGCTTAAACAGAAGAACATATGCCTTCTGAAGTGGCCCAGTCAGAGTCCTGACCTCGACCCGATTGAGATGCTGTGGCATGACCTCAAGAAAGCAATTCACACCAGACATCCCAAGAATATTGCTGAACTGAAACAGTTCTGTAAAGAGGAATGGTCAAGAATTACTCCTGACCGTTGTGCAC
This sequence comes from Bombina bombina, assembly GCF_027579735.1. NCBI lineage: Eukaryota > Metazoa > Chordata > Amphibia > Anura > Bombinatoridae > Bombina > Bombina bombina. The sequence continues at coordinate 393,879,069 of NC_069500.1, forward strand.
GTCTGATCTGCAACTACAGGAAACGTTTGGTTGAAGTTATTGCTGCCAAAGGAGGTTCAACCAGTTATTAAATCCAAGGGTTCACATACTTTTTCCACCTGCACTGTGAATGTTTACATGGTGTGTTCAATAAAAACATGGCAACATTTCATTCTTTGTGTGTTATTAGTTTAAGCAGACTGTGATTGTCTATTGTTGTGACTTAGATGATGATCAGATCACATTTTATGACCAATTTGTGCAGAAATCCATATCATTCCAAAGGGTTCACATACTTTTTCTTGCAACTGTATGTTAGTCAGGTCCTTCAACCCTTGTTACGGAGATCTGATATGCATGCATGTGTGTGGTCAGACCATTTGATTGTTTCCCTGCAATTGGATGGATTGAGAGACCCACTACAGAGTAGGACATGGACATTTGACCCTACATACCTTAAAAATCCTCAGGTACATGAACATACCCTGCAAGCTTTGACGGAATACTGGAGAATCAATACTGACTCCACGTTAAATCCAATAAATACATGGGCAGCACACAAAGCAGTACTTAGGGGGTTACTTATAAAAGAAAAACAATGCAAAGTAAGAAATACAAAAAACACTTAGCACAGTTATACAGGGAAATAGAGCTATTAGAAAGGCAGCATAGACTGACGAAGCAGACCTTGAACTTGCATGCTCTCCACGCTAAAAAAACCTCACTGACATCGCTGCTTAATTCTCAAGCAACCAGGGCTATTCAGAGACTGAAATCCCGATACTGTATCTATGCTAATAAGCCAGATAAATTCATGGCTTATAAAATTATGGAGAGATGCAGAGCCTCAGCTATCCCTAGCATAGAAACATCCCAATGCACCACAATTTCACACCCACAAGAAATTGTAGACACATTCGCTAACTACTACGGGAACTTATATAATGGAGACAAAGTCACACACAACACAGTAACAGAGTCCCTCACTACAGAATTTTTTGTAAATTCTCCCCTAAAAACTATATCAGAGGAACATAAAGAAATCCTTAATGCCCCAGTATCTACCACAGAAGTTATAGGAGCAATACGAGATCTCAAAATGGGTAAAGTGGAGGATCCGGATGGATTCCCAGGGGAATACTACAAATTATTTAGGAGCACACTAGTTCCCCACCTTACAAAATTTTGCAACCACATTTTGGAGGGCAACCCTGTACCGCCGGAACTCTTGGATGCTAAAATAGTGGTAATTCCCAAACCAGACAGAAATCACAAACTCTGTCAAAATTATCGGCCGATCTCCCTGATAAATCAGGACCTGAAAATTTTCACAAAAATCATGACAAATCGCCTTAAAGTAATTATGCCCCACCTGGTGCATCCTGATCATGTGGGATTTATAAAAGATAGGGAAGCCCCAAACATCAGAAGGGTGACTAACCTAATACACTGCTTAGATAAGACACGAACGCCTTCTCTGCTCCTATCACTGGATGCGGAGAAGGCATTTGACAGAATAGACTGGGGGTATATGTTTACTACCCTCAGGAGGATGGGCTTCGAGGGTACGTTTATAACAGCCCTACAGGCAATATATTCCTCACCAAATGCCAGGGTAGCCTCTGCAGGCTATAAATCCAAAAATGTCTCTCAATATTAAATGGCACGAATCAGGGTTGCCCTCTCACACCACTCCTCTTTGCCCTGTGTATTGAACCACTAGCTGTTAGGATTAAATCACACCCAGACATTGCGTGAGTCCTTGTAGCAAAGTCGGAGTATAAACTTTCATTGTTTGCAGACGACATCCTACTGACTATCACTAAGCCACTAATTTCACTCCCCAACCTTTATGTGATCTTGGACATATTTTTGATGATTTCAGGATTTAAGATAAATGCAGATAAATGCAGATAAATGCGAGGCCCTACCTATTGCTATTCCCACACAAACCCAAAAACTGCTAGAATCCAATTTTGACTTTAAGTGGATGAAGCACACGCTCAAATACTTGGGTATACACTTACCAACACAAACTCACCTGCTATATAAATCTAACTACACCCCTCTTATCAAACAAATCAGACGAGACATACTGAAATGGAGATGCTATAATTTCTCTTGGCTAGGGAGACTAGCAGCGGTCAAAATGACTATTTTGCCACAAATATTATACCTATTTAGAACACTCCCTATAAGGATTATCAGATCAGACATATATAAACTGCAGGCTGACCTGCTCTCCTTCATTAGGGGGAACAAATTGGTAAGGGTGGCGAAATCCTTAATAAATAGACACAAATCGCTAGGTGGCATAGGTGGCCCAAGATTAATAGATTATTACACAGCACCTAGAATAGCACAAGACGGAATTATCCTACAGAGGTCAAAAGACTCGCTATGGCCCTCACTAGAGGCAGAGATAGGAGGCTGGAGAGATCCAGATGCAATTTTTTGGGACAAAAAAACAGCAAAATCCAGTAAGACCCTCCCAACACCCTTCACGCTTGAGCTTACCCTACATACATGGTCGAGGGTGGTGGCCAGACATGCTTTGATGCCAGAATCTTCCCTTTCCACCCAAATCCAATATTTACTACCTAGCAAGCTGTGGACACAAATTCAGAAGTGGGAAAACAAGGGACTTTACAGGGAAGCAGATATACTGGAGAACGGAAAGCTATTCTCCTTCTGTCAATTACAAGAAAAAATAACACCAATAAAACTACACTGGTACTTGTATCACCAAATTAGCTCCTTGGTGGGATCATTTATCAGAAGAGTCCCAAAGGGAGCCCCCACTATTCTAGAATTACTCTGTAATAATCCCCAATGTTCTAAACACTCCATTTCTAGACTGTACGTAGCCATCCAATCCCGCCAACACAAGACAAAATCTTCGGTAATGTTAGCTTTGGAAAAAGACTTACACATAACTAAAGATCTTGAGGACTGGGAACAAGTATTCCAGACTGCCGACAGTGGACTTCTGAGTGCAGATATGAAGGAGAATGTCATGAAAACACTTTCAGATGGTACTTGACACCGGTGAAAACCGTGCATATGTATCCACAGGGTAGCAGATTGTGTTATAGGGGATGCGGAAAGGTAGGCTCATACCGACACATGTGGTGGGATTGCACTGAGGTCAACCCAATATGGAAGCGACTTGCCTACTTTATTAGTCAACTAGTGGGAACAGAGATTACACTCAATATACAGCAAGCTCTTCTTCATGACCCCAATACTACATATAACAAACACTTTAACACCTTTCTCAACATTCTATACACAGTCACAAGAACTTGCTAAACACTGGAAGACAGGTACCCCTACATGGACCGAAAAATATCATAAAGTGCAACACACTTACAGGATGCACGAGGTAGCATCTGGAATATTAAATAATAGAGAAACAGTCAATCAGATCTGGTTCTATTGGATAGCTCAGGGAGAATCAACCCAAGAATCACTCCTTTAGGGAGCTTTAACGGTTTGGACATACATTGCAAATTGTTTTACTGAAGAGCTCACTTTCTGTATTTATTATGTTGTCACTCTCATCCCTGTTATCACTTTCTCCCCTCCCCCCTCCCTCCAACACTACACACATACGTCTGGAATCACTGGCTTCAAGTGTCTTACACTAGGGAGGGGATCTATTATCCGCTCTCCTCTTCCTTACAATGTTTTGAAAGGCCTGTGAGAGTTTTTACACCATATTACATCACAGGTGCAGAGAATTAATGTTTAGTTTATGAACTCTTGAGTTCCATAGGCTCGAGAAATGTTTTCTTTGGAAATCTGTTCCACTTTTGTATTTGTTTAAAAATGTGATATACCCACCTTGATGTAAGAGCAACTATAAAATGTGTAAAACTTAATAAAAAATATTTAAACATAAACTATGTAAAAAAAAAATGTAAAAAAAAAGCTGTTGTGCAAACTAACCCAAAATAAATGGTTCTGGTTTCAAAAATCTAGAACTATCACTGATCTGTTAAAGAGCACTGCCATTCCACTTACACAATAATTACACTTACAACTGACAAGGGCAGATCTAATACGGTAGAAATTTCACAAACTGACTTGTGACAAAGGTGACATTGTATAAAAGTGCCATGTTTAAAGTAATTGAGTTCTTCCATATGACCAATTGAACTGTCATTCGGCTAGATTACGAGTCTTGCGTTAGCCTTAAAAAGCAGCACTGAGAGGTCCCAACGCTGATTTTTAACGCCCGCTGGCATTACGAGTCTGGCAGGTACAGGTGTACCGCTCACTTTTCTTCCGCGACTCGAGCTTACCGCAAATCCCCTTACGTAAATTGCGTATCCTATCTTATTAATGGGACTTGCCTAATGCCAGTATTACGAGTCTTGGAAGAAGTGAGAGGTAGACCCTGTCAAGACTCCGACCGCACCGCATTTAAAAGTCAAGTAGTTAAGAGTTTTATGGGCTAATGCCATAACATAAAACTCTTAACTAACGTGCTACAAAGTACACTAACACCCATAAACTACCTATTAACCCCTAAACCGATGCCCCCCCACATCGGAAACACTTTAATAAAGTTTTTAACCCCTAATCTGCTGACCGGACATCACCGCCACTATAATAAATATATTAACCCCTAAACCGCTGCACTCCCGCCTCGCAAACACTAGTTACATTTTATTAACCCCTAATCTGCCATCCCTAACTTCGCCGACACCTATCTACATTTATTAACCCCTAATCTACTGCCCCCAACGTCACCACTACTATATTAAATGTATTAACCCCTAAACCTAAATCTAACCCTAACACCCCCCTAACTTAAATATAACTTAAATAAAACAAAATAAAATTACTACAATTCACTAAATTAATCCTATTTAAAACTAAATACTTACCTATAAAATAAACCATAAAATAGCTACAATATAACTAATAGTCACATTGTAGCTAGCTTAGGGTTTATATTTATTTTACAGGCAACTTTGTATTTATTTATACTAGGTAGAATAGTTATTAAATAGTTATTAACTATTTAATAACTACCTAGATAAAATAAGTACAAATTTAACTGTAAAATAAAACCTAACCTAAGTTACAATTACACCTAACACTACACTATCATTAAATTAATTACTTAAACTACCTACAATTAAATACAATTAAATTAAATAAAGTAAAGTACAAAAACCCCCCACTAAATTACAGAAAATATAAAAATAATTACAAGAATTTTAAATTAATTGATTGAATCAGCCAATAGGATTTTTCCTACCTTAATTCCGATTGGCTGATAGAATCCCATCAGCCAATCGGAATTCAAAGGACGCCATCTTGGATGACGTCATTTAAAGGAACCTTCATCCGTTGGGAGTCGTTGGAAGAAGAGGATGCTCCATGTCGGCTGGCTTCAAGATGGACCCGCTCCGCTCCGGATGGATGAAGATAGAAGATGCCGCCTGGATGAAGCCTTCTGCCCGTCTGGAGGTCCTCTTCTGCCCGGATTGGATGAAGACTTCTGCCCCTCTGGAGGACCACTTGTGCTGGCTGGGTGAATACAGCTCAAGGTAGGGTGATCTTCAATGGGGTAGTGTTAGGTTTTATTAAGGGGGGATTGGGTCGGTTTTAGAGTAGGGTTGGGAGTGTGGGTGGTGTGTTTTAATGTGGGTTTTTTTTTAAAGGTAAAAGAGCTGATTACTTTAAGGGCTATTTGTAATTTAGTATAGGGTAAGGAATTTTATTATTTTGGGGGGATTTTTTATTTTGTTAGGGGATTAGAGTAGGTGTAATCAGTTTAAAAAAATAGTAATTTTTTTATTTTCTGTAATTTAGTGTTTGTTTTTTTTGTACTTTAGTTTATTTAATTTAATTGTATTTAATTGTAGGTAATTTAGTAAATTAATTTAATGATAGTGTAGTGTTAGGTGTAATTGTAACTTAGATTAGGATTTATTTTACAGGTAAAATTGTACTTATTTTATCTAGGTAGTTTTATCTAGGTAGTTATTAAATAGTTAATAACTATTTAATAACTATTCTACCTAGTTAAAATAAATACAAAGTTGCCTGTAAAATAAATATAAACCCTAAGCTAGCTACAATGTAACTATTATATTGTAGCTATTTTATGGTTTATTTTATAGGTAAGTATTTAGTTTTAAATAGGATTCATTTATTTAATTGTAGTAATTTAATTTTGTTGTAGTTAAATTATATTTAAGTTAGGGGGGTGTTAGACTTAGGTTTAGACTTAGGTTAAGGGGTTAATAAATTTAATATTGTAGCAGCAACGTTGGGGGGCAGATTAGGGGTTAATAAATATAATGTAAGTGCCGGCGATGTTAGGAGCAGCAGATTAGGGGTTAATAAGTGTAAGATTAGGGGTGTTTAGACTCGGGGTTCAAGTTAGGGTGTTAGGTGTAGACATACAGTTTTTTTTTCAGCTGAATCTGCCCCATTGTTTCCTATGGGGAAATTGTGCACAAGCACGTTTTGCCAGCTCACCGCTACCGTAAGCGACGTCGGGTTTAAAAAACCCCGTAATACCAGCGTTGTCTTAAGGGAGCATTGAGAAAAAAAATGCTCGTTATCAACGCATCCCTGTTACCGCAAAACTTGTAATCTCTGTGATTGTTTGTTATGGAGATCGCTATTGATATTTCATGACAATATGCTGGATTTTATGCACCTGTTAGCAATGTGTATGGCTCAAACACCTGAATTAAATAATTAGGGGTGTCCACATATTTTTGACTATTTGGGGTCAATTTATCAAAGCGTCAACTGATAATATGCTTTAATTACACATAGTATTTGTCGCGAGATTGATCCGCCATAAATATCAAAGCATCAAGATCGGCAAATGTTGAAATTTGGGACGTAAAATACGATCCCGCAATCTCAATCCAACGCAGATCGATGCTTGCCTCATTACAGATGTTTCGAATTCACATTTGACTCTATTTTACACTTTTCCCAATTTATCAAACATTTAACAGGCACGTTTGCGTCTATTCTGACGCAACGTACCTAGTTTTCAATCCACCACCCTTGAGGTTGCGGATGCCATAGAACTCAATGGGAGTCTGAAAACACAGAAAGCTCATGTTAGATGCTGCAAGAGAATGAAGTATATTACATAATAAAAGTAAATTAGAAACTCTATTAAAATTGTATACCCTTTCTAAATCAAACAATATTATTGCTTCACATTTCCTTTGGTGCACTAGTAGATATAGGGATAAAAATGAAAGACATTACTACTTATGGATTATGCTACAAATTTGTCTCTCATTACAAAGCAAAGGGGACAATGGGCGCAATCCGATAAACGGCGTAGTTTGCGGCGCAAGCGAGGGAACCCGCATCGCCCGCAGTTTCAGCCCGCAACTCGAGCTATCCCATATACGGCACCGTCAGATGCTAACGTGCCATAAGTCGGATAAACCAGCGATGTCCAGAAATCTGCGCAAGTACAAATTTCTGGCGTCGCCAGTGACTTGCGCCACGTTAGAAACTACCGGTGCCTACAAAACCTGACTAAAGTCTAAATCACCCGCACTGTCTAACACGCCTCCCTAACATAGCCCGACACGTCTAACCCTCTATCCGCTATCCCCCCTCTCTATCCTAACAATAAAATATGTATTAACTCCTAAACCGTCGCTCCCAAACCCGCCGCAACCTAATAAAGTTATTAACCCCTAAACCGCTGCCAGCTATATTAAATCTATAACCCCCTAAAGTGAGCCCCTAACACCGCCGCCATCTACCTTACCTACCCCCTAAAGTGAGCCCCTACCCTGCCGCTATCTATTTTAAAATGATTAACCCCTAATCTAATCCCCCTACCCCGCCGCCATCTATATTAAATTATTTAACCCCTAAAATATTAAACTATCCCTACCACTAAACCTAAGTCTAACCCTACAAATAGCCCTAAAAAGGGCTTTTTGCGTGGCATTGCCCCAAAGTAACAGCTCTTTTGCCAGCCCTTAAAAGGGCTTTTTGCGGGGCATGCCCCAAAGAATTCAGCTCTTTTGCCAGCCCTTAAAAGGGCTTTTGGCGGGGCTTTGTCACAAAGTAAACTGCTCTTTTGCCTACAATCTACATCCCCCTACACCGCGGCCACCTATAATAAATGTATTAACCCCTAATCTAATCCCCCTACACCGCATCCATCCCGGCCGACGACTGAACGACGAATGAGGTACCTTTAAATGACGTCATCCAAGATGGCGTCCTATCGGAATTAAGGTAGAAAAATCTGATTGGCTGATTGAATCGACGGATGCCATCTTGGATGACGTCATTTAAAGGTACCTCATTCATCGTTCAGTCGTCGGCCGGGATGGATGCTCTGCATCTGTGGAGCGAAGAATGAAGATTGAAGATGCCGCTTGATGGAAGATGCTGCCGATGGAAGAAGACTTTGCTGCCGCTTGGATAAAGACATCGCCGGGATGAAGACCTCTTCTTTGCCGCTTGGATAGACATCGCCCGGATTGGATGAGGAGTTCGGCCCGGCGTGGTGAAGATAAGGTAGGGAGATCTTCAGGGGGGTAGTGTTAGGTTTATTTAAGGGAGGTTTGGGTTAGATTAGGGGTATGTGGGTGGTGGGTTGTAATGTTGGGGGGTGGTATTGTGGTTTTTTTTCAGGCAAAAGAGCAGTTTTCTTTGGGGCATTCCTCGCTAATGGCCCTTTTAAGGGCTGGTAAGGTAAAAGAGCTTTGAACTTTTTTTAATTTAGAATAGGGTAGGGAATTTTTTTATTTTGGGGGCTTTATTATTTTATTAGGGGGCTTAGAATAGGTGTAATTAGCTTAAAAATCTTGTAATCTTTTTTTTATTTTTTGTAATTTAGTGGGGGGTTTTTTTTGTAATTTAGTTTAGTTTATTTAATTGTATTTTTAGATAGATATTTGTAGTTTATTTAATTTATTGATAGTGTAGGTGTATTTGTAACTTAGGTTAGGATTTATTTTACAGGTAATTGGGTAATTATTTTAACTAGGTAGCTATTAAATAGTTCATAACTATTTAATAGCTATTATACCTAGTTAAAATAATTAACAATTTACCTGTAAAATAAGTATAAACCCTAACATAGCTACAATGTAATTATTAATTATATTGTAGCTAACTTAGGGTTAATTTTGTAGGTAAGTATTTAGATTTAAATAGGAATATTTTAGTTTATAATATGAATTAGATTTATTTAATAAGAATTTAGTTAGGGGTGTTAGGGTTGGATAGAGTTAATATAGTTTATATAAATACTATAGTAACTATATTAACTATATTAACCCTAATATAATTAGGGTTAATATAGTTAATATATATAATGTAATAACTATATTAACTATAATATACTTAGGGTTAATATAGATAATATAGCTGGCGGCGGGGTAGGTAGATTAAATTAGGGGTTAATCATTTTAATATAGATGGCGGCAGTGTAAGGGGCTTACATTAGGGGTTAATACTATTAATATAGGTGGCGGCGGTGTAGGGAGGGCAGGTTATAGGGCAAAAGAGCTGTTTACTTTGGGGCAAAGCCCTGCAAAAGGCCCTTTTAAGGGCTGGTAATAGAGATAATTATTTTAGGGGGATTAGATTAGGGGTTAATAATATTAATATAGCTGGCGGCGGTATAGGGGGATTAGATTAGGGGTTAATATTTTTTATATAGGTGGCGGCGGTGTAAGGGGTCAGATTAGGGGAAAGATAAGGTAGATGGCGGCGGTGTAAGGGGTTCACATTAGGGGATAGATCAGTTAGATGGTAGCGGTTTTAGGGGCTCACAGTAGGGGGTTAGTTTATGTAGATGGCGGTGGGGTCCGTGAGTGGCGGTTTAGGGGTTAAATACTTTATTAGGGATTGCGGCGGGGGAACGCGGTTGACAGGGAGATAGACATTGCGCATGCGTTAGGTGTTAGGTTTTATTTAGCAGCTAGTTTAGAGAGTTACGGGGCTCCAATACTCAGCGTAAGGCTTCTTACGGCTGCTTTTTGTGGTGAGGTGAAAATGGAGTAAGATTTCTCCATTTTCGCCACCTAAATCCTTACGCTGTATATTGGATACCAAACTGCGTTGGTTTGGTATACCTGCCTATGGCCCAAAAAACTACGGGCGACGGCAGAAATATACGCGCGTAACTTCTAGGTTACGTCGTATATGTGATACCAAACCCGCGCAAATATTGGCGTCGCCGACTTTTGCGGGCGACGATTTTTATCGGATCGACCCCAATATTTCTACAAATTTGTTGAAATATTTTGCCCCAAACATTGTGCACTAATGGATATAGAGATAAAAATGAAATAAATAGACAGCATAATATAGCTAAATTCCTTTTTATTTCTTGTGAAAAATCTATGTGCATCATGTTTAAGCCACATAATACAAGTCTTACTCTCCATTTCACCCCAAATTTGATGCAACACTCTTCACACCAATTATGACACAAACTCCTAAACAACCGACACACTAGTGAATTTTTCAACCACTTTTGATTGGAATATGCATAAAAACATGATTTATGATATCAGCCAATCTGATTCAAATATACATTTTAAACTATCACTAATGAATCAAAATGCTCAATACTTGTGTCATTGATCACTCATCAGAACTTGTAAGTGCCATTTGTTACATTGTATATTATACTTTGAAAGTATGTATATGTGAATTTAGAATTAAAGATAAACATTGATGCTGACATTAGGACACACGGTGTAATATTTTAGACAACGATTTCAAAATTCAAATTGATGTTTGATTAAATATAATCTTAAGATGTTAGCTCAAAGGAATAGCCCACCTAACATTAAACTGTCATGATTCAGATACAGCAGAAATTAAAATCATCTCTTTACTGTCATGCTATTTTCAGTGTATTTCTTCCTTCTCTTGAATTTCTTTTTCAGTAAGAAATGACATCTTATATGCCAGTCCATTTTATAACACCTCTGAAGAGGTGGTTTTTAAAACTATATTGTAATCAGGAAGGGTTACAAAGGTATAGAGAGAAAACTAGACCAGCTTAAAATATCCATTGATTGCAAATAAATACATATGATACCCTGATTATGTTATATTTGCAATTATTCCTGCTCAGAATTATAATACATTTACACTAAATACATATAGTGGTATAAATAAATGAGTAAAAAAGGTTTAAAGGGAAGCGCTAAAACAAAGCCAAAGGTAATCACTCACTTAATTAATATACAGTTTATTTTAACATATATAATTCACATAAAAGGGACATCTCCCCAAATGACACTGTCAAAAATATATTTGTTCAGTTTAAAACAAGACCGCTATATATAGAAATAGATAAAATATATTGCACAATAAATTAACGGTTCTAAAACAAAAAATAAATAAAATTCAGATAAAAGTTCATGAACTTGACGAATAAAACCACCAAGCTGCCAAAGAAAGTTAATATGGTAGATCTACTGATTAAAAGTGTTCTGAATACTCCACACTTCCTTAAGAGAGATAAATGACCAGCGTATAAATATAGGTATTATGTTATGTGTTCTTGACAATTAACTTTACCCACGATCTCCTGATCGTCTGCAGTACACCTTCCCTGTTCGGTATCTCCCTCGAGTGGATCCGACTGGGGTTTCTCGGCGTCTGACGTCACGGAATAAAGATCCGGCAAAGAGAAGCGGCCAGAGCTTTGCGCTTCTTGTAACTTTCACAGGTGCGATTCTCTCACATCCACCCTGCACTTAGTGCTATGTGCACGCAAGGGTGTATACAGGTATTGTAGAAAGATGTTGTAGAAAGATACTGTGGTGAATATTCCAACTTCATTCAAACCACAAAGCATATAGTAGAAATTCCAAATAGGAAAATAAGTTCCATTTCTTATAACCCGGGTTAAGTTTAAGGAATCCAAAGGGTGTAGATGTATTGCACATATGCCAAAGGGTAGTCCTGCCATCACAGCCGACGCGTTTCGCCCTCTTAAGGGCTTTATCAAGGTAGTGATGGCAAGTCTGGATACCTTTATTTAAAGGTGTATCTTCAATTTGATTGGTGCTGATCTTAATTGACAAACTCTCTTAAGGTGGTATTTGGCTCCAAATGCAGCTTCTTCTTAAGGTGGTATTTAGACAAACCTTAGTACATCTCCATATCTATGATTGCTCAAATTCAGAATAGAAACCCTAAGTGGATTATCTATTCACAATAAGGATAAACTGATGACTCACATGGATACAGCTAATAGTACTAGCATCATAGTGTAGACATAAAGTATAAAGTTATATGTGATAGAGTTTAAAGTGCTATGTGAATAAATAAAATAGATAGCTAAATCAACAAAATATATACATATAGAATTGTGAAAATTTTACTCAAAAAGGAAGGGGGACAGGTCCAGTTCCGAATTGAGCCCTTTGGGGTATAAAGTATCATATTTATAAATATATTCGGCCTCCCTTATTAGGAGCATTTTTTCAATATTCCCCCTCCTCCAGTGATTTTTGATTTTGTGTATTCCCCAATATTTCAAATCTTTAGTGTTACCCCCGTGAACCTCCTTAAAGTGCTTATATAGATGTGTATCTTCTTTCTCTTTTTCTATACATAGAAGATGTTCCCTTATTCTATACCGGAGACTTCTTGTTGTTTCTCCGAAATAGAATAAGTTACATGTAAATCTAAGTACATAAATAACATTCTTGTGAGTGCATCTTATCAATTCCTTAATAGTGATATCTTCACCTGAGTCATTTATCCTGAGACTGTTTAATTTAGAGCTATGTGTGCACGCTTTACAAGTGTAGCAGGGGAAGTATCCTGCTATCCTCTTACCCTCCAGGTCTAACTGCTTGGTATTCCTAGTTTTATGGCGTAATTCTCTAGGTGCCAAAATGGTTTTGAAACTCCTAGCTTTCTTAAAGGTAAAAGTTGGTCTATCCGCCAGATGGTCGCCTATAGTATTATCTTCCTTCAGTAAGTGCCAATTTCTCTTTATAATTTTTTTAATCAAATAATGATCTGCATTATAGTCTGTTACAAAGGGAACAATAATTTTTTTCTTTTTTTGTAGGTTCTTTCATTCTATAGCTCAAAAGGTTGTCCCTATTTTTCTTCTTTGCTTTCTGTATTGCTTCTGCAATATTGTTTTCTTCATAACCTTTAACTGTGAATTTATCTGCTAGCTTCACTACCTGCCTTTCAAAGTCCTCAACTCTTGAACAGTTCTTTCTAATGCGTAGGCTCTGGCCAAAGGGGATGTTATTCTTCCATGATTTCAAATGGCAACTATCTGCATGTAGTAGACTTTTACAATCCACCACTTTGAAATGGGTTTGTGTCTCAAATTTCTCATTTATCACCATAATCTCCAAATCTAAGAACACCACTTTTTCTTAGCTATAGTGACTTATAAATTTAAGACCGTAGTTATTAACATTCATCTCCTCAAACAGTTTAATCAACTCATGTTCAGGGCCCTTCGATACTATTAATAGGTCATCTATATAACGCTTATAGAGTACGAGGTTTGCACCGAGATCTCTTCTATTGAAAAAACTCTCTTCCCAAACACCCATGAAGAGGTTTGCATAACTCGGTGCAAACCTCGTACCCATTGCGGTCCCTTCTATTTGTAGGACACAGATATATTAAAGACAACATTGTTTAGAACAAAATAGGAATTTAGGGACATGTAAATATGTTTACAAAAAGATTTCTGACACAACACACACACACAAACACACACACATATACAGTATATATATATATATATATATATATATATATATATATATATATGCAAGTATGTGCAAAGATATAAGTAGCAAATTCTATAATTTATAAAAAAAAACATGAGATAAAAGCATATTATGACTTCTAGAAATACAAATACACATTAATTTATGTAAAAGTATCATATAACAGATTTTTTTGTACAACAAATAAATATATAAAATTACTTTCTAAGAGATATTGTTTGTTGAGGTATAAATGTAGCTATTTCTTGGACATTAACAGTTAAAAAATAAAAGATTAGCTTTAGAGAAATGTGCTTGTTCATGGACAGTAATGAAATGGTATAAATAAAGTTGGGAAAAACTCGAATAACCACAACATCAATGACTGTTAGTTAACAACAGTCCGATGCTCTTCGCACCCTACTTGATGCAAGTGTTTTTAACGTTTTTTTTTATAAATAAGGGTATTATATTCAGATCCTCATCAGCGATATTGACGCCAGCAAATGCACAGAGATTGACGCTTTGATAAATTGACCCCATAGTGTATATATAAGATGTTGATGCAATGAGGTATCTAATGAATCCTGATCGGAACAGCCAATAGAATGCGAGCTCAATCTGATTGGATCAGCCAATCCGATTGAACTTGAATCTGATTGGCTGATTCAATCAGCCAATCAGATTTTTCCTACCTTAATTCCGATTGGCTGATAGAATCCTTTCAGCCAATCGGAATTCGAGGGATGCCATCTTGGATGACGTCATTTAAAGGAACCTTCATTTAGTGTTAGGACACTGTTAGAAAGAGGATGGATCCGCGCCGGCTGCTTCAAGATGGACAGGCTCCACTCCGGATGGAAGAAGATAGAAGATGCCGCCTGGATGAAGACTTCCGACCCTCTGGAGGACCTTTTCTGGCCGGATAGGATGAAGACTTCGGACCCTCTTCTGGACGGATCGGATGGTACCCGGGCTGGGTGAAGACAAGGTAGTAAGATCTTCAGGGACTTAGTGTTAGGTTTTTTAAGGGGGGTTTGGGTGGGTTAGATTAGGGGTATGTGGGTGGTGGGTTGTAATGTTCAGGGCGTATTTTATATTTTTTTACAGGCAAAAGAGCTGATTTCTTTGGAGCATGCCCCGCAAAAAGCCCTTTTAAGAGCTGGTAAGGTAATAGAGCTGTTAACTTTTTATTTTAGAATACGATAGGGCATTTTTTTATTTTGCGGGACTTTGTTATTTTTTTAGGGAGCTTAGAGTAGGTGTAATTAGTTTAAAATTCTTGTAATTTAGTGTTTGTTTTTTTTTGTAATTTAGTTTAGTTTATTTAATTGTATGTAATTGTAGGTAATTTATTTAATTAATTTATTGATAGTGTAGTGTTAGGTTTAATTGTAACTTAGGTTAGGATTTATTTTACAGGTAATTTTGTAATTATTTTAACTAGGTAGCTATTAAATAGTAAATAACTATTTAATAGCTATTGTACCTGGTTAAAATAAATACAAAGTTGCCTGTAAAATAAATATAAATCCTAAAATAGCTACAATGTAATTATTAGTTATATTGTAGCTATATTAGGGTTTATTTTATTTAAGTATTTAGATTTAAATAGGATTAATTTTTTTAATAAGATTTAATTTTTTCGGTAGAATAAAATTATATTTAATTTAGCGGGGTGTTAGGGTTAGGGTTAGACTTAGCTTTAGGGGTTAATACATTTATTAGAGTAGCGGCGAGGTCCGGTCGGCAGATTAGGGGTTAATGCTTGAAGTTAGGTGTCGCAGATGTTAGGGAGGGCAGATTAGGGGTTAATAAAATTTATTATAGGGTTTGCGAGGCGGGAGTGAGGCGGTTTAGGGTTAATACATTTATTATAGCGGCGGCGAGGTCCGGTCGACAGATTAGGGGTTAATAAGTGTAGGTAAGGTAGCGGCGACATTGGGGGGGGCAGATTAGGGGTTAATAAATATTATGTAGGTGTTGGCGATGTTAGGGGCAGCAGATTAGGGGTACATAGCGATAATGTAGGTGGCGGCGGTGTTCAGTAGGCAGGGGTTAAAAAAAATAATTAGAGTGGCGGCGATGTGGGGGGCCTCGGTTTAGGGGTACATAGGTAGTTTATGGGTGTTAGTGTACTTTAGAGCACAGTAGTTAAGAGCTTTATAAACCGGCGTTAGCCCATAAAGCTCTTAACTCCTGACTTTTTTCTACAGCTGGAGTCTTGTCGGTAGAGGGTCTACCACTCACTTCAGCCAAGAATCTAAATACCGGCGTTAGGAAGATCCCATTGAAAAGATAGGATACCCAATTGGCGTAAGGGGATCTGCGGTATTGAAAAATCACGGCTGGAAAGTGAGCGTTAGACCCTTTCCTGGCTGACTCTAAATACCAGCGGGCGGTAAAAAGCAGCGTTAGGACCCCTTAACACTGGTTTTGACGGCTAACGCAGAACTCTAAATGTAGGCGTTAATAAATAGCTAAAACAAACAGCATAATAACGCAAATATCAGCCTAGTGACCAAACCTAATTCTCCTTCAATAGTCATACAAATTACAAAAAACAATCGGCTAGATTACGAGTTGTGCGTTAAGGTAATAAAGCAGCGTTAAGAGGTCCTAACATTGCTTTTTTACGGCCGCTGCTACTACGAGTCTTGCAGGTTTAAGGGCACCGCACACTTCTTTGGCCTTACCGCAATACGACTTACGTAAACGTCATTAAGTCTTTTTTCTATGGGATTTCCATAGCGCTGATATTACGAGTCTGTCCAGGGAGGCCAAAAAGTGAGTGGTACACCCTCTACCTCCAAGATCCCTAACGCATTTAAAAGTTAGTAGTTAAGAGTTTTATGGCACAACGCCGTAGCATAAAACTCATAACTAAAGTGCTTAAAAGTATACTAACACCAATAAACTACATATTAAACCTTAAACCGCGGCCCTCCTGCATCGCAAACACAAAGACATTTTTTAACCCCTACTCTGCCGCAACTGTAATAAACATATTAACCCCTAAACCGCCACACTCCTGCCTTGAAAACACTAGTTAAATATTATTAACCCATAATCTGCCATCCCTAACATCGCCGTCACCTATCTACATTTATTAACCCCTAATCTGCCGCCCCCAACGTCGCCACCACTATACTAAATGTATTAACCCCTAAACCTAACCCTAACACCACCTAACTTAAATATAATTACAATAAATCTCAATAAAAATTTATATTTTTACCTAAATAATTCCTATTTAAAACTAAATACTTACCTATAAAATAAACCGAGTGAATGTAGATAAAGCGCCAAGCTATGGTTTACCTTTAGCTCTGACCAGAGGCTATCTAGCTAGCCTAAGTGTTTGTAGCAGATAGAGTTTAGGAGTTCAGAGTGTCTCAATAAAGAGCTTAGGTGATTTGAATTTAAAAAATATAAATGGTTTTAATACAAAATTATTAAAATACAATGTTAAAAACTACAATATTAAAAACTTAAATCGTATGATAACTCTCGTTTAACATAAAGTTTGTTAAAAATTGTGGATCCACAATGTACAATTTGCCACTATTTATGCAAATAATTAGACAGACCTCTACTGGATTGGGATATAATCCTCCCAAAATAGGACAATGATGAATGCCTACAGGGGTCTGGAAGATTTGTTGATTCTCTTTCTGGTTAACTGATCTACTTCATTTGTCTACTCTAATTTTGTATCTGTCGTGTGTTCCCCCTTCTGATTAATAAGTGTCTTCTAAAATTGTGTTCTAAGTGATGAATCTGACCTAAATAAAATTGGTAAAGTGTCTTATAAAAAAAGGATACTCTGGGGGGCGGAGCCAACAGCCGAGGATAGAGGTCGCATCTGCCCTGAGCTCCTGCTATGGATGATAAATGAAGCACCAAAAATAAAACAAATTAACCACTTTAAGTGTATGCCCTTATTAAGTTTGGACAGGAAAGAGGATGACACAGTCTTTGATCCATCTTTTGGGATCATGTACCCAATACAACCTCCATGGGGAGATACTGATGTCTGAGGCCTAGGCGATCCCCATGTGTACAGTTGCTGGCGGTTAGCTGAGTTTCTGAGGGCGCTACACTTTACTGTTTTACCGGTAACCTACAGAGCTAATACGGCTCAAGTCAATACAGGAACCTAACTTCTACACACTACCAGCCGCTTTTATGTTTCCATCGGACTAGGCCGGCCCTCTATAACAACATGGAGGATACCCACGAGGCAGTATTCACGACTAACACCTTAAGGCTGGTCATATCTATGCTGAATGATATGTCTAATCGTCTAGACCAGCACCATATGAGCTGTGTAGCCGCTCTTCAGACCGCAGTAAGTGCACCCTCCCTCCTATCAGCCGATCCCTACTCTCCTAATGGTGCACCGGAGGCCCCGTGGAACACGCAACTACAGCATGACGATCTTGAGCTGCATGAGGTTTCAGGAGAAAATCGGTGGGCAGAAGATGAGGCTCAACCTACCGCACGAGCTGTAATCCTCCCGGCAGAACCAGAGCTTAAGCTTCAGAGTCCGGCAGCGTCACAAGCATCCAGGAAAACAGCTGATCTATATTGCAAGCCGCCACCGAAGAGCCGCACATATTATCTCCCACATGTGAAGCTGAGCACAGTGGTTATTACCCTGGGACGGAGTGGTTTAGATGCAGGCGGGATCCCCAAAATCTAACATGGACTGTACCTATTGAACGTTTTGGGGACCCTTTTGACCCGGGTGGATGGTTATCCTTTTGACCTCTCTATGCACCCACATGGCATAGTTAGGAAGCCCTAGCACAGTGACCTGTTACAACGGATCTTGAACTGAACCTGTATCAGCGACAATACTCTCTCACAGACACAGTGCTAAAGCTCAATTCTCCTTCACATTTAATATAGTTGCTAAGTTAGTTATGTTTCTTGAACTTATGTCTCCTTGTGAACATATACATTTTCATTGGCTCATTGTATAAATGTTAATTTTCAGTACACTGACTGTAATGCAGTTCATAACTCTAAGTTCCTGGCTTAACATATTTGCGAGTGTTTTTACTGATATGTATTTATGCACAGTTATACTCTCTTTCTATTAGATAAATACAAGAAAATATATACGCCATATACCATGCAAAAGCCTTGTTTAACATATCCCACACTTAGTCCATCCCATAGCTACAGCAGAGCTAGGAGGTGATATGTTAATTTTGGTTACTTTATTGTGCTTTTTGTTTCTGTATTCAAAGTTATGATATATCCTGAAGAATGCCTTACATGATTGCTCTCCTATTACCTAAAATACCAAATACCCTATTATTCCATGGACTGGATGTTGTATTACTATAAATTTTGCTATAGAGATTAATATGCAGTCACTAGGAGAATCTAACTGTCTATAACCCAGGCATCTAGGTCATCTGATTTTTACTACTTGTTTAAAGTACAAAGTCTAACCCAGTGCCACTTGTTTATAAGCACAGAAGGTATATAGTAATAGGACTTATATGGTGCCCACTAGTATTTCGGCCCTGCTTAGATATAGTACCAGGTCTCATACTGTGCCTCTTAGTATACAGGTACAGCTGGTGTATGGTGACAGGTATTATGCAGTGCCCTCTCAGATATAGGTACAGCTTATATATAGTACTAAGTCTCATACAGGGTTTCAATGAAACTACATAATTGTATATCCCAATTTATAGGGTGCAACCTTACACGACATGTTATTTTTCATTTCAGGTCAGCTGACTACTGCTAAATTGTCTATAGTAGCAAACCTAGTACAGTGCCCACTGATATATAGGTTCAGCATACATATAATGCCAAGCCTAATATGAGATCTCTAATATTTAGATACAGCTGTAGTTAAAGCTTAGGTACAGTGATGGCTGTACCGCAAGGCCCTCTAGTGTTTAGGTCTCATCTGTGTGAGGTTGCAGGTTTAGTACAGTGTCTCTAGTTGATGGGTTCAGTCTATGTATAGAGTAGTAGCTAGTGCAACATAGTGCAGCTAATATATAGGGTCAGCTTGTGTACAGCAACAGGTGTCATTTAGAGCCTCCAGTGTAAAGATGCAGTTTATGTATAGCGCTAACTCCACTACAATCTCTTTAGTTTGTGGGCACAGCTTATGTATGATGATAAATTTAATAAAGCACCCTCCAGCGATACTTATACCTCGAATTAACCACACACCCTGCTTGGAAGTTCATGTTTGGACAAAATACCGGTCTTTGCTGCGCTCCTCTTCTCCCTTTCCCGCCGGTACTGGTTGCCTGCGGGTCATACTCATATCCCTTTCACCTACATCACCGAGAGCTGGCACTTCCCTAGGAGAGGAGCTCACGCAGTAGTCCCCTATACTCTGTATATACTAATATTCTCCTCTGTTCAAGTCACCTGTAAATTTGTATCGGTATAATAAGCCCTCTAAGAGAGCCACATTCACATTATTAACTTGGCATCCTAGATGGCTCCGCCCCTCATTTCACTCCTTTCTCTCCCCCTCCTTTTCTAACACGAGCGGATCTTGCCCGCTGAATTCTTTTTTCCCTTCTCTAGGCCACTCTGGTCTCAGAACATCCGAACAAATAATGCCCCACACCTGCCTCAACCCTATTAGAATAAACAAACCTAAAAATTCTCCTTATGGTAAGGCGTGGGCCACATCTATTATATGTAAAAATATAAAACTGAGGTTCCATTATTTTATGCACAGACATAGATACCGTTAATGTCATCCCTGTTCTACATAACTAACCCTAGCAGTCTCATTCGTCTCTTGCCCATTTTTCCTTGATTTATGATTGTGTTTGTACTATAGGGATGTATTTTTCAGAATTATGCTATTATTGTTATTGGATGAATATGTTGTGAAACTTTTACTATAACCTCAATAAAAAAAAACAAATTAAAAAAAAAAAAAAAAGGATACTCTAAATGGAATATTCCTAAAAGAAATCTTCTTTGAGGATATGTGTGTTCTTCACAAAATAGTGTGATATTGACATGAATTATGAATACTTCATTAACCTATTTTGTTCAAGTGATCGAGTGATCAAGTTATATAGCTGTACAAACAATCTAAAGAAATATAAACATGTGAATCCAAATAATAATGACAATCCTGACAAAAATAATTGGTTGATAAGTTGACATGCCCTAATTGAACTTGTGTAGACAAGATGGCTTTAGGTGAAAAAAAAGAAAAAATGCAAATTGTGATAAAAAGATGAACAATCCTTTAAAAAAAATACGACAAAAATTGAAAATTAAAAATTAAAAAAGTGGAATTGAAAAAAGTGGAATTGAAAAAAGTGGAATTGAAAAAATAAAAATATATAAAAATGTAAAAATATTGATTGGTGATAAAAATGTGAAAAAAGTTTATAGTGATGTATGTGACTTGTAATCCAATAGTCTATTTGTTGAAGTATGCAATTTGAAATAAACAATAAATGAAATAAGACCTTGTTTCCTGATGGTGAGAATCTTTTTCAAATCCTGATGGTGAGAATCTTTTTCAAATCCTGATGGTGAGAATCGTTATTTATGTATCCAGATTTCCTTGAAATGAATCTGAGCTGTCTTTATAAAGATGTGTACCCTTTGCAAAGGGAATAGGGATTCGTCCTGAAGAGGAAAACCGAATCCTCGGGTGCTGTGAGTGTCTATCTTTTATGATAAAGTACTAAAAACATAAATAGCAATAGTGTGATACGTTTTAAAACAGATATTTTACCTGAAAATATTCTTACCAGCTTGGGTCAGCGCGTTTCTGTCTTGGTTTAGGCCTTTTTCAAGACTCGTATCACACTATTATTATTTATGTTTTTAGGACTTTATCATAAAAGATAGACACTCACAGCACCTGAGGATTCGGTTTTCCTCTTACTCTTAGAGTAGAGGTCTGTCTAATTATTTGCATAAATAGTGGCAAATTGTACATTGTGGATCCACAATTTTTAACAAACTGTATGTTAAACAAGAGTTATCATACGATTTAAGCTTTTAATATTGTAGTTTTTAACATTGTATTTTAACAATTTTGTATTGTAGGTGGCGGCGATGTTTGGTGCAGCAGATTAGGAGTTCATAAATATAATGCAGGTGTCGGCGATGTCAGGTGTGGCAGATTAGGGGTTAATTAGTGAAAGATTAGGGGTGTTTAGACTCTGGGTTATTGTTAGGGTGTTAGGTGTAGACATAACTTTTATTTCCCCATAGGAATCAATGGGGCTGCATTACTGAGTTTTACACTGCTTTATTGCAGGTGTTAGACTTTTTCTCAGCCGGCTCTCCACGTTGATTCCTATGGGGAAATCGTGCACGAGCACGTACGACCAACTCACCACTGACTTAAGCAGCGCTGGTATTGGAGTGCAGTAAGGAGCAAAATTTTGCTCAATGTTCACTTCTTGCCTTTTAACGCCAAGTTTCTGAAAACCCGTAATACCAGCACTGTAGGTAACTGAGCGTTGAGAGAAAACTGCTCGTTATCACCGCATAGCCTCTAACGCAAAACTCGTAATCTGGCCGAATGGAACTATAAAAAAAAAAACATTTTAGCACTACAGATTTTTGTATTGGAACATAATTTCTTTTTATTCAATAACAAAATATACTTACAAAAAAAAAGGGCAAATTCTTGGATGGATTTAGCAGATTAGCATCTTAAATGATGATGTGAATCCCTTAGTGTTTTTTTTTTTTAATTGTACATACGCTACAATGAAGATGTGTTGATGTTATAAACAGGTACAAAAAGAGTCTTTAATGGGTTGGTTAAATCAAAATAAATTACACATATGAAATCAATGAGACCCACTGTCCTTTGATGGATCTGTTGATTAAAAAAGAGGAATATGGATAATTAAATGGACAGTCTAGTCAAAATTAAGCTTTCATGATTCAGATAGGGCATTTAATTTTAAACAACTTTCCAATTCACTTTTATTATCAAATTTGCTTTATTATCTTGGTATTCTTAGTTAAAAGTTAATCCTAAATAGGCTCATATGCTAATTTCTAAGCCCTTGAAGGCCACTTCTTATCTGAATGCATTTTGACAGGTTTTCACAGCTAGAGGGCATAAGTTCATGTGTGCTATATAGACAACATTGTGCTCATGCTCATGACATAAGGAGCAGTCTACAGGGACTTAGATACAAGGTAATCACAGAGGTAAATGTATATTAATATTACCAAGTTGGCTATGCAAAACTGGGGAATGGGTGATTGTCAGGGTGCCAGGAATCAGACTGAGATGAGAAGTGCAAAAATAATCACACCTTTATTAATAGCAAAAAATAATAAAAAACACAGTCAAATAACAAGCCAGGAGTCAAAACCAGAGCTTACTAAGCAGAGACACTGCAAGATTATACTTTTCTAGAGCCTTTTCTATACACAGCAAGCTTCAGTGTGGATATTATTATTATCGGTTATTTGTAGAGCGCCAACAGATTCTGCAGCGCTATTAACAAAGGCGGAGTACAAAAACAGTTATAGGGATCAAATGGGTAGAGGGCCCTGCCAAGAGTTGCACTGTTGTAGTCAGCTCTTGAGAAGGTGATCAACAAACAGCTGGACTCTTAAGCTTACATGCTAAGGGGATTCAGGGGATAGCAATGGAGTAGAGGAACTGGTATAAAGAAAGGTTAGCGTAGGTTGTATGCATCCCTAAACAGTAGTCTTTAGGGAGCATTGAAGCTTTTAAAACTAGAATAGAGTCTTGTGGAGTGAGGCAGAGAGTTCCCCAAGATGGGAGCCAGTCTGGAGAAGTCCTGTAAATGGGAGTGTGATAAAGTGACAAGAGAGGAGGAGAGTAGGAGGTTGTGAGCAGAGTGAAGGGGACGGGAGGGAGAGTATCTGGGGACAAGGTCTGAGATATAGGGGGGAGCAGTGCAGTTGAGGGCTTTGTATGTCAGAGTGAGAATTTTGTGTTTGATCCTAGAGGCAAGAGGAAGCCAGTGGCAGAGAGGTGCAGGAGATGAAGAGTGACTTGTAAGGAAGATGAGTCTTGCAGAGGCATTCATTAAGGATTGTAAAGGAGCTAGGCAGTAGGTGGGGAGACCAGAGAGGACAGAGTTGCAGTAATCGAGGCAGGAGAGGATGAGAGAGTGGATTAAAATCTTAGTTGTGCCTTGTGTAAGGAAGTGTCTAATTTTAGAGATGTTTTTAAGGTGGAAGCGGCAGGCTTTAGCCAAAGACTGAATGTGAGGAGTGAAAAAAAAACTGAGTCAAATGTGACCCCGAGACATCGGGCATGCGGGGTATGGGTAATGATGGAGTTGTCGACAGTTATAGAGAGATTGGGGGTGGAGAGTTTTGAAGAAGGGGGGGAAATAAGGAGCTCAGTTTTGGAGAGTTTTAGCTTTAGGTAGTGAGAGGACATCCAGTTGGAGATGTGAGAAAGACAGTTGGTGACACGGGTTATCAAGGAAGGAGAAAGGTCTGGTGCAGAGACGTAGATTTGTGTGTCATCGGCATACAAATGATATTGTAAACGTGGGACTTTATTAGGGAACCTAGTGATGATGTATAGATTGAGAAGAGAAGGGGACCGAGGACAGAGCCTTGCGGTACTCTGACAGAAAGTGGTGACGGGGCAGAGGAGGCCCCAGAGAAGGCTACACTAAAGGTACGGTTTGACAGGTAGGAAGAGAGCCATGACAGGGCTGTGTCACATATGCCAAAGGATTGGAGGGTTTGGAGCAAGAGAGGGTGGTCAACAGTGTCAAAGGCTGCGGACAGATCAAGGAGAATAAGCAGAGAGAAGTGGCCTTTTGATTTTGCTGTAAGTAGGTCGTTGGTAACCTTAACAATTGCTGTTTCTGTGGAGTGATGGGGACAAAATCCAGATTGCAATGGGTCAAGGAGGGAGTTTATTGTAAGGAAATGGGATAGGCGTGCATAAGCTAGTTTTTCGAGAAGCTTTGATGCAAGAGGGAGGAGGGAAATAGGGCGGTAGTTGGATGGGGAGGTAGGATCAAGGGAAGGTTTTTTTAGGATAGGTGTGACCAGTGCATGTTTCAGCGATGAGGGAAATATACTGGTGCTGAAGGAGAGGTTGAAAGTGTGTGTGAGTATAGGGGTAAGGGTGGCAGAGAGGGAGGGGAGTAGCTGTGAGGGGATAGGGTCAAGGGGACAGGTAGTGAGGTGAGAGCGCAGTATAAGTGCTGAAACTTCTTCCTCAGTAACATGGGAGAATGAGCTAAGTTTAAGGTTATGTGGGTTGTGGTTGATTGAGAGCATTTGAGGGGGTGAGAGAATGGAATTATGTTGAGAGCTGATTTCATTTCTAATGGAGTTGATTTTGTTATTGAAGTGGTTGGCAAAGTCTTGAGCTGACAGAGAAGTTGTATTAGGAGGTGGGGGAGGGTAGAGAAGAGTATTGAAAGTGGAGAACAAACGTTTTGTGTTTGAAGAAAGATTAGAGATAAGACTAGAGAAGTAGTGTTGCTTATGGAAATAAAGGACAGAGTAGTAGGAGTTCAAGATAAATTTGTAATGTTGAAAATCAGCTGAACTCCTAGATTGCAGGATAGCAGGATAGCAGGAGAAGGGCATATGCTGTTCAATTTTTTTGATCCTGTTGGGATAACTGTATCTTGTTCAGGGTGTACACTGGAGAATGGCTTAAGTGAAAGGGGGGGAAATCCTTTTTTCCCTTTATTTGTTTTGCTTGTTCATACCCCCTGAATCTCGTTTTGGGACTCCAGTAATAATACTGACATTGCTATACGCTAAGGAGGTTTTTTCTTTTTACCTTTGCATCTGATTATGCTTATATCTGAAGCTTTATATTGTTTTCTTTAGATAGGTGCTGGCTAAAAAAAATGTTTACCTTAAATATGCTGATTTTTTACCCTGTATTGTGAAAGGAAAAATGTGTTGTTAATGTATCACTACGGCTGAATCGTATTACTGTTATGTAAGGCAAGCTCTGATATTTATTATTATACCAGTTTGCTAAATACAAGTTTCAGTTGATATTATATCAGAAATTAAACATGCCACATTAGTCTATCTGTTATATTTAGGAAATAGCAAAAAGGATTTCATATCAGTAGGGCTGTTTGGCAGGGGTAACAGTATCAAGGTAGAAGTGAGGTCATGTGAACTGACTGCAAATAATATTTTAAACTTATGCATTAAAGAAGATAGCCTGCTGGCCAAGTGTTTAGGCAGGTGGTGTACAAACTTGTTAGATTAGAAGTGCTCAATTTATTTTGGATGGTAGAATGCAAGTATTACTTAACTCAGAAATACCAGATTATATAGGGGGTTTGATGTAATACTAAGGTTAATGTATGTATACCAAAGGAAGCTAACACTGCCTTTTCAACATCTGTAATTATTGACAAATATTCTTTTTTTTAGATGTATATGTTTATAGTTTCCTGAGAATATTGGGTTATCAGCCAAAAGTTCAGATATTATTTAGTAGTTAAAAAACACTAAGGTACTGATTTTTTGCAATATTATCTAGAAGATTGGAGTGGAATAGAAGGAAGATTAGGCGCTATTGATTGAGAAGTCAAAGATACCGATAAGTTTATAGCTAGGTCTACTACAACCCCTTCTGTCTCCTTGCTAATTGGTGCTGAAAGTTAACGTTAGCTGCATGGTCATTTAAATATCACACAAATACTAAGGGACCTTTCTTTTTTTGTTTTTTTTCCCTCAACACTAATTCAAAAGTCACAAAAAATAAATTAAAAGTTCAATAAAAAAAGAAAAGAAAAAAACACCACACCCACGTTTAAGAGAAACTTTTTTTTTTTTTTTCAATCTTGATTTCACAGAGTTTCTGAGCACATGGAAAGGTTTCTTTCCAGTAGTAGCACTTTATCACAGACCATGCCTGCTAAGTTAAAAGATAGCAAGCACCGACTGTCCGATGCTGTAAGTGAGACTTCAAATGAAGGGCCAATTACGAAAACAGATATGCAACTAATGGTGAATCAAATATCAGATATTTTTTTTACCTCAGTTTGAATCTCTGAAATCTCAAATGTCTTCCCTGTCAATGGAAGTTAGGCAATTCGCCAATAGATTAACAGAGGCTGAGGACAGAATTTCTGTAGTAGAAGACACACTTAACACCCAATCTCAAATAGTACTAGCGCAAGACAAAAAAAAATATGATTTTAAATGCAAGAATAGATGATCTGGAGGATCGCTCCAGGCGAAGAAACAATTTAAAAATTATAGGCCTTCCCGAAACAGAGGAATTTAGTAACTTGCTTCATTTTGCGGCATTTACTCTTCCTCAATTATTAGGTATTGAGCAGCAGAATTTCCCAATAATTATTGAGAGAGCGCATAGGATGGGTCCTCTTAGGAGCAGTGCCACTGGAAAAAACGTTAACAGGCCTATTATGGTCAGATTTTTAAATTTCCAAGATAAAATTAACATTTTACATTTTTACAGAAAAAAGGATGAACTGTTGATCGGGCAAAATAGAATTTTGCTCTTTCAAGATTATTCAAGTGACCCTGCGGCCAGGAGAAAAGAAATGGCTCTGTACTGCACTAAATTAATTCAGACAGGATATAAAGCAAAATGATTATACCCGGCAAAGATTCTGATTGAAGGAAAAAATTGTATAATCAATTTAAGTAACACTGAGGAAGCTAAGGAATTTCTTAAAAATGAAGGAATCCAATAGGCTGCTGAGAGCTATAAGCTGCACTACTGTAAAGTGATATGTAAGGATTAGGAAGCTTAGATGATAGGGGCTTTCAAGTATCTGCTGATGTGGGATTTTATTTTTTTTCTCTCTTTTTTAGTAAATGATTAAACAATGATGAGGGAACAGATAAGATGCCTTTCGTGGAATGTGGGTGGTATTACTTCCCTGAGTAAAAGAAAATTAATAGTAAGACAATTAGGTAAATTGAAGCCGGATATAGCTCTCATTCAAGAGAGACACTTAAAATTGGAAGAAGTGGTTAAGCTTAAAAGTAAATGGATCAGGGAGGTGTTGGCTACTCCGTGTTCACGTAGGAAGAAGGGGGTTGCAATTTTAATTAACAAAAACCTGACATACAATATTATTAAAACAGATCTCAACCCAGATGAGAGATGGCTAGTAGTGGAACTACAGTTGAAGGGAGTGATGCTAATTATATGTAACGTATATGGCCCCAATAAAATAGAGGTGAACTTTTGGAATAATCTTGTTTATCGCTTGTTTGAATATATTGGTCAAAATGTCATCCTAGCTGGTGATTTTAATCTAATACCCACCTCCCTAGATAAATTTAGCCCCAATAATGCTTTTTTTTTTTCAAAACAGAAGGCTAAGATATTTACACAAATGTGCAACAGTCTCAAACTACATGATATATGGCGTTTGCAACATCCAGATACCAAAATGTTTACCTGTGACTCCAAATCTTATGGATGCCTCTCCAGGATAGATTTCTTTTTACTATCAAATACACTTATCAATTTAGAAATCAAAACTGTAATACATTAGTATTTCTGATCATGCAATTATTGCTATAGATATATGGCTAAAATCAAACCCAGGAGATGGGAGGGTCAATTTTTTTCCCTAAGTTTTTAGTAAATAATGAGGATTTTTGTAACTGGCTAACACAAAAATGGAGAGAATTTGAGTCATTTAATAGAACATATAAAGAAAAGGTTGAGTTTTTATGGGAGACGGCTAAAGCGTGGCTCAGGGGAGAGATTAAGGCATACCTGATAATAAAAAAGAAAAAAACAAACGCAAGAGAGATCCAGCTTTGCAATCAAGTACGGAATGCATTCCGTAAATATGTAAATGAGCCTAGTAAAACGCTTTGGGATAATTATAAATTAGCAAAAGCAGAGAGAGATCTATTTATAAAACAAAAAGTATCATGGGAAGAACTAAAACTTTATGTGATATATAAAGGTCAGTTCGGAAAATCAGCCAAATTTGTATCTAGGTTAGATAAAGCGAGGAAAAAAAACTCTACAATAGAAGCTATTGTAAGTAAAGAAATCAGATATACAGAGCTTTCTAAAATTAAAGATATCTTTTTTAGAATATTACCAGGAAATATACATATCTAGAGAAATTGATGTCAAGAATAAAAATGACTTCTGGCATAAAGTTACACCATTGAAAGTTTCACAGGAGCAGTTAAATATGTTAAATAATCCCATTACCAGAGAGGAAATTATAGAAGCCATTGAAGAGTCTAAATGTAACAAGGCCCCTGGCCCAGACCAGGAACCCTTTGAAATGTATAAAATATTGAAATTGGAAATAACAGACACTTTAGCTAAACTATTCAATGAATACTACATAAAGGCACAAAAAATGTCTAAATATTTCTCGGCATCTATTATAGCACTGATTTTGAAAAAGGATAAAGATTGTCTAGACCCTGGGTCCTACAGACCCATATCCCTGCTTAATTCAGATTATAAGATACTAACCCATATTATTGCTAATAGATTGAAACCATGTCTTGAGCAGATTATCCATGCAGACCAAGCTGGTTTTATGACAGGAAGAACTTCCATTAAAAATATGCGTAAAGTTACGTTAGTGCTTGAATACTATTAGAATAAATTATATAACAAGTTCCAGACTCAACACGATGCTGCCTTAGTCACGGTTGATGCTGAAAAAGCATTCAATTCGATTTTATGGGATCATTTGCACACATCTCTGGAAAAGTTTGGATTCTCTGGTAATTTTTCACAATTTATTAGGACCCTATATGACCATCCAATGTCCACTATATTGATAAACGACATCAAGTTTTGCACTTAATAGAGAAACTAGACAAGGTTGCCCTCTTTCCCCACTACTATTTAATATAGCTATAGAAACCCTAGCTATTTTGTTGCGAGAAGAATTGCAAGGTATTAATATAGGTCAGCAAAAAATTGTTTTATCATTATATGCGGATGACCTTCTATTGTTTATCAAAAATACTAAAAAAAAATATACCTAGGATTGTGGATATTATAAATACATTTAGCTCTTTCTCAGGCTATAAAATCAATACTAGTAAATCAGAAATTTTATGGATTCTCAAAAACTCGAGTAGTAGCAGAAAACTTATATTTAAAGAGACGTTAAGTTTTAAGTATCTGGGAATATATTTGCACGCAGACTCAAAACAATGGTATAGGCTAAATTATACGCCTTTTTTTGAAAAAGCAAATATGAAACTTGATCAATGGAAAGTTTTTCCTATTTATTTATCAGCCAAGATCATGATTATTAAAACCATTTTACTCCCCCAACTAATTTACATAATGCAAAACATTCCTAGTAAAACCAGAGCTGGTAGTCAGACGAGCCGAGTCAGGAGCCAAAGCAAATAGTCAGATGAGCCGGAATCAGGAACAAGGAGAACAGCAGAGTCAGGAACAAGCCAGGGATCAGGAACCAGGAGGGACGTCAGACAGCCAGGTAATACACAGGAACAGGAACTCTCACAAACAGGTCTGAGACAACGCAAGGGCAAAGCATACTGAACAGAGGCCCTTTAAATAATAACTGATGACATCACAATTCTGAGACTGCAACCTGTCTCACATGGATGATGTACACTAGTCTGGCCATAAAAGGGCATGCAGGAAATGAGCAGCATCACACACTATGCACCAGAGTCAGCAAGAGAGGTGAGTAAAATGGCTTCCAGCAGCAAATGGAAAACAAAGCAGGGAAAAAAAAAATCTATCTTTCCATCCTAAGGGAAAAAAAAGAAGGATATCCACACATTATTTAAGATTAAAGAAAAATTGCAGAAAAGAGGATGATTTTAAGGTAGTGGCTAAAGATTTATGGAAGTGGCAGAGAAAGATATTTGAAAATGGTATATAAGAGAGCATTTGATACTGATAGAAGTTTTTTTTAAATGATAATAACAAAGTCAATAACCCAGATAATAACTATTTAAGGGTTTTAGGTGCCATATTTGAACATACTTGATATCTCCCACATTTATTTATTTTATGAATATTTAAATGTGGAATATATCAGGCATGAACAAATATGGCACCTAAAAACTTTTTTGAACATCAGTCTCTTGAAAAGAGTTATTCAATTCCATTCTTATTAATTTGTAGATCAAAGATGGTTGTGTATTTTGGCATGCCCAATTGTCCTATGATCAATGTTGATAAAACTACTAGAGAGTTGCAAACCAGAGTATTGGAAGATGTTGGTAATATCAAATGGACTCATCCTATTCCAGAAACGATGCATATGCATACAGTACATCCAAGCAAAATATATGGTATAAAATGTGTTGCTATTGATCAGGTGAGGAACAAAGGTAGAAAAGGTTATTTAAATTACAAAAAGAGTGCAGGTGGCTATATGAATTACAGTCTGTTTCTTATAAAGGGTTAAATAAAGATATATCTTTTAAGCGTTTCTTAAAAATTCAATGAAATTGACTGTTATGAAAACTGTCATAGTCCTTTTTTTGTGAATGTTTTCAAACAAACTTGTTCAGTTTTTGAAAATGAGAACAACCCATGAACAGAGCGGTTTATGAGGTTATCATATATACCTAGTGTACCAAGTAAAAATATGATTGTTGATTTGATGATCCGTTTAGAGTGTTCATGTGATATCCACTTTATCTTGTGATCATTGCCAGTTATTTTTAATTTCTCCCTTAAAAGGACAGTCTAGTCAAAACTAAACTTTCATGATTCAGATAGGGCATGTACTTTTAAGCAATGTTCCATTTCATTTTATCATCAAATTTGCTTTTTTTCTCTTGGTATTCTTTCTGGAAAGCGAACCTAGGTAGGATCATATGCTAATTTCTAAGCCCTTGAAGGCCATCTCTTATGTCTTATGTCAGTGCAATTTGGCAGATTTTCAAAGCTAGACAGTGCTAGTTTATCTGTGCCATATATACAACATTGTGCTCATGCCAGTGGAGTTATTTATGAGTCCGCAATTATTGGGTAAAATGAAAGACTGTCAAAAGAACTGAGATAAGGGGATAGTCTCCAAAGGATTAGATACAAGGAAATCACAGAGGTTAAAAGCATATTAAAAAAACAACGGCTAGATTACGAGTTTGGCGTTAGAGGCTGCGCGGTGCTAACGAGCAGTTTATGCTCCCCGCTCACTTACAGACAGCGCTGGTATTACAGGTTTTTACAACCCAGACAATAAGTGAGCGTTGAGAAAAATTTTGCTCCTTACCGCACTCCAATACCAGCGCTGCTTACGTTAGCGATGAGCTGGTGTAACGTGCTCATGCACGATTTCCCCATAGGAATCAATACGGAGAGCCGGCTGAAAAAAGTCTAACATCTGCCAAAAAGCAGCATAAATCTCCTTAACGCAGCCCCATTGATTCCTATGGGGAAATACATTTTATGTCTACCCCTAAAACCCTAACATGAACCCCGAGTCTAAACACCCCTAATCTTACACTTATTAACCCCTAATCTGCTGCCCCCGACATTGACGCAACCTACATTATATTATTAACCCCTAATCTGCTGCTCCGGACACCCCCGCCACCTACATTATACTTATGAACCCCTAATCTGCTGCCCCCAACATCGCCGACACCTACATTATATTTATTAACCCCTAATCTGCCACCCCCTATGTTGCCGCCACCTACCTACATTTATTAACCCCTAATCTGCTGCCCCCCAACGTCGCTGCTACTATAATAAACATATTAACCCCTAAACTGCCACACTCCCGCCTCACAAACATTAGTTAAATATTATTAACCCCTAATCTGCTGGCCCTAACATCCTTGCCACCTACCTACACTTATTAACCCATAATCTGCCACCCCAACATCGCTGCCACTATATTAAAGTTATTAACCCCTAAGTCTAACCCTAAACCTAACACCCCCTAACGTAAATAAAATTAAAAGAAATCTAAATAAAATTACTATAATGAACTAAATTATTCCTATTTAAAACTAAATACTTACCTGTAAAATAAACCCTAAGATAGCTACAATATAACTAATAGTTATATTTCAGCTGGCTTAGGGTTTATTTTTATTTTACAGGCAAGTTTGTATTTATTTTAACTAGGTAGAATAGTTACTAAATAGTTATTAACTATTTAATAACTACCTAGCTAAAATAAATACAAATTGACCTGTAAAATAAAACCTAAACTACGTTACAATTACACCTAACACTACACTATAATTAAATTCAATTAAAAAAACACTAAATTACAGAAAATAATAAATAATAGGATTGAGCTTGCATTCTATTGGCTGATTGGATTAGCCAATAGGATTGAACTTCAGTCCAATTGGCTGATTGCATCAGCCAATAGGATTTTTCCTACCTTAATTCCGATTGGCTGATAGAATTCTATCAGCCAATCGGAATTGAGGGGACGCCATCTTGGATGACGTCACTTAAAGGTACCTTCATTCTGTGTTAGCCGTCGATTGAAGAGGATGCTCCGCGTCGGATGTCTTGAAGATGGACCCACTCCGCGCCGGATAGATAAAGATAGAATATGCCGTCTGGATGAAGACTTCTGCCCTTCTGGAGGACCACTTCAGCCAGCTTGGATGAAGACTTCTCCCAGCTTTGTTGAGGACTTTGGCACGGTTGGGTGAAGACTTCTCCCGGTAAGGTGATCTTCGAGGGGTTAGTGTTAGTTTTTTTTTAAGGGGGTATTGGGTTGGTTTTAGAGTAGGGTTGGTTGTGTGGGTGGTGGGTTTTAATGTCGGGGGGGGGATTTGTAATTTTTTTTACAGGTAAGAAGAGAGCTGATTACTTTTGGGTAATGCCCCGCAAAAGGCCCTTTTAAGGGCTATTTGTAATTTAGTGTAGGGTAGGGCTTTTTTATTTTGTTAGGGGGATTAGATTAGGTGTAAGTAGTTTAAAAATCTTGTAATTTGTTTATTATTTTCTGTAATTTAATGGGGGGTTTTGTACTTTAGATAATTTTATTTAATTGTATTTAATTTAGGGAATTAATTTAATTATAGTGTAGTGTTAGGTGTAATTATAACTTAGGTTAGGTTTTATTTTACAGGTAACTTTGTATTTTTTTTAGCTAGGTAGTTATTAAATAGTTAATAGCTATTTAGTAACTATTCTACATTGTTAAAATAAATACAAACTTGCCTGTAAAATAAAAATAAACCATAAGCTAGCTACAATGTAACTATTAGTTATATTGTAGCTAGTTTAGGGTTTATTTTACAGGTAAGTATTTAGTTTTAAATAGGAATTATTTAGTTAACTATAGTAATTTTATTTAGATTTATTTAAATTATATTTAAGTTAGGGCTGTTAGGGTTAGGGTTAGACTTAAATTTCGGAGTTAATAATTTTAGTATAGTGGCGGCAACGTTGGGGGCGGCAGATTAGGGGTTAATAAATGTAGGTAGGTGTCGGCGATGTTAGGGATGGCAGATTAGGGGTCAATAATATTTAACTAATGTTTGTGAGAGTGCTGCTGTTTAGTGGTTAATATATTTATTATAGTGGCAGCGATGTCCGGTTCGGCAGATTATGGGTTAAAAATTTAATTTTAGTGTTTGCAATGCGGGAGGGCCTCGGTTTAGGGGTTAATAGGTAGTTTATGGGTGTTAGTGTACTTTTAAGCACTTTAGTTAAGAGTTTTATGCTATGGCATTATATCATAAAACTCTTAACTACTGACTTTAAAATGCAGTACCAGTCTTGACAGGAGAGGCTCTACCTCTCACTTTTTGTCAGACTCGTAATACCGACGCTATGCAAGTCCCATTGAAAAAATAGGATACGCAATTTACATAAGTGGATTTACGGTATTTTCAAGTCTGGCCAAAAAAGTGAGCGGTACACATGTACCTGCAAGACTCGTAATACCAGTGGGTGTTAAAAAGCAGTGTTAGGACCGGCCAATGCTGCTTTTTAAGCCTAATGCACAACTCGTAATCTAGCCGCAAGTTAGCTATGCAATGCTGGGGAATGGGTAATAAAAGGATTATCTACCTTTTTGAAACAATACAAATTATGGATGAGACTGTCCCTTTAAGTATTGACATTATGGGCCAGATTATGAGTGGAGCGCAAACGCTTGCTGCCAAGCACTAAGGAGTTTATCACAAGTGTTTGCGCCCGTAGTGCTTACAGCTCGTATTACGAATTGAAAGTAAATGTGATCACTTGAGAGCAATTGCGATTTATGCGAGAATGATTACCACGACTTCAGAGCTCTGGTTAACTTTTTTTGCAAAACTAAAAAGTTGCACAAAACACATCAAAAATACATTACATCTTAAATTTGCTTTCCATGTCCATCCAGTACAGTCAATTATGAGGAGTACAAAGTTAAGATAAAAAGAAACCTTCATAGTAGAAAATTTAAATGAACACTTACAGTTTTAGGCCTAGATTTGGAGTTCGGCGGTAAAAGGGCTGTTAACGCTCCGCGGGCTTTTTTCTGGCCGCACCATAAATTTAACTCTGGTATCGAGAGTTTAAACAAATGCTGCGTTAGGCTCCAAAAAAGGAGCGTAGAGCATTTTTACCGCAAATGCAACTCTCGATACCAGAGTTGCTTACGGACGCGGCCGGCCTCAAAAACGTGCTCGTGCACGATTCTCCCATAGGAAACAATGGGGCTGTTTGAGCTGAAAAAAAAACCTAACACCTGCAAAAAAGCAGCGTTCAGCTCCTAACGCAGCCCCATTGTTTCCTATGGGGAAACACTTCCTAAGTCTGCACCTAACACTCTAACATGTACCCCGAGTCTAAACACCCCTAACCTTACACTTATTAACCCCTAATCTGCCGCCCCCGCTATCGCTGACACCTGCATATTTTTTTTAACCCCTAATCTGCCGCTCCGTAAACCGCCGCAACCTACGTTATCCCTATGTACCCCTAATCTGCTGCCCTAACATCGCCGACCCCTATATTATATTTATTAACCCCTAATCTGCCCCCCTCAACGTCGCCGACACCTGCCTACACTTATTAACTCCTAATCTGCCGAGCGGACCTTAGCGCTACTATAATAAAGTTATTAACCCCTAATCCGCCTCACTAACCCTATCATAAATAGTATTAACCCCTAATCTGCCCTCCCTAACATCGCCGACACCTACCTTCAATTATTAACCCCTAATCTGCCGAGCGGACCTCACCGCTACTATAATAAATGTATTAACCCCTAAAGCTAAGTCTAACCCTAACACTAACACCCCCCCTAAATTAAATATAATTTTAATCTAACGAAATAAATTAACTCTTATTAAATAACTTATTCCTATTTAAAGCTAAATACTTACCTGTAAAATAAATCCTAATATAGCTACAATATAAATTATAATTATATTATAGCTATTTTAGGATTTATATTTATTTTACAGGCAACTTTGTAATTATTTTAACCAGGTACAATAGCTATTAAATAGTTAAGAACTATTTAATAGTTACCTAGTTAAAATAATAACAAATTTACCTGTAAAATAAATCCTAACCTAAGATATAATTAAACCTAACACTACCCTATCAATAAATTAATTAAATAAACTACCTACAATTACCTACAATTAACCTAACACTACACTATCAATAAATTAATTAAACACAATTGCTACAAATAAATACAATTAAATAAACTAGCTAAAGTACAAAAAATAAAAAAGAACTAAGTTACAAAAAATAATAAAATATTTACAAACATAAGAAAAATATTACAACAATTTTAAACTAATTACACCTACTCTAAGCCCCCTAATAAAATAACAAAGCCCCCCAAAATAAAAAATTCCCTACCCTATTCTAAATTAAAAAAGTTACAAGCTCTTTTACCTTACCAGCCCTGAACAGGGCCCTTTGCGGGGCATGCCCCAAGGATTTCAGCTCTTTTGCCTGTAAAAAAAAACATACCATACCCCCCCCCCAACATTACAACCCACCACCCACATACCCCTAATCTAACCCAAACCCCCCTTAAATAAACCTAACACTAAGCCCCTGAAGATCTTCCTACCTTGTCTTCACCATACCAGGTTCACCGATCCGTCCTGGCTCCAACATCTTCATCCAACCCAAGCGGGGGTTGGCGATCCATCATCCGGTGCTGAAGAGGTCCAGAAGAGGCTCCAAAGTCTTCCTCCTATCCGGCAAGAAGAGGACATCCGGACCGGCAAACATCTTCTCCAAGCGGCATCTTCAATCTTCTTCCATCCGGTGCGGAGCGGGTCCATCTTGAAGCAGGCGACGCGGATCCATCCTCTTCTTCCGTTGTCTCCCGACGAATGACGGTTCCTTTAAGGGACGTCATCCAAGATGGCGTCCCTCGAATTCCGATTGGCTGATAGGATTCTATCAGCCAATCGGAATTAAGGTAGGAATTTTCTGATTGGCTGATGGAATCAGCCAATCAGAATCAAGTTCAATCCGATTGGCTGATCCAATCAGCCAATCAGATTGAGCTTGCATTCTATTGGCTGATCGGAACAGCCAATAGAATGCGAGCTCAATCTGATTGGCTGATTGGATCAGCCAATCGGATTGAACTTGATTCTGATTGGCTGATTCCATCAGCCAATCAGAAAATTCCTACCTTAATTCCGATTGGCTGATAGAATCCTATCAGCCAATCGGAATTCGAGGGACGCCATCTTGGATGACGTCCCTTAAAGGAACCGTCATTCGTCGGGAGACAACGGAAGAAGAGGATGGATCCGCGTCGCCTGCTTCAAGATGGACCCGCTCCGCACCGGATGGAAGAAGATTGAAGATGCCGCTTGGAGAAGATGTTTGCCGGTCCGTTTGTCCTCTTCTTGCCGGATAGGAGGAAGACTTTGGAGCCTCTTCTGGACCTCTTCAGCACCGGATGATGGATCACCAACCCCCGCTTGGGTTGGATGAAGATGTTGGAGCCAGGACGGATCGGTGAACCTGGTATGGTGAAGACAAGGTAGGAAGATCTTCAGGGGCTTAGTGTTAGGTTTATTTAAGGGGGGTTTGGGTTAGATTAGGGGTATGTGGGTGGTGGGTTGTAATGTTGGGGGGGGGTATGGTATGTTTTTTTTTACAGGCAAAAGAGCTGAAATTCTTGGGGCATGCCCCGCAAAGGGCCCTGTTCAGGGCTGGTAAGGTAAAAGAGCTTGTAACTTTTTTAATTTAGAATAGGGTAGGGAATTTTTTATTTTGGGGGGCTTTGTTATTTTATTAGGGGGCTTAGAGTAGGTGTAATTAGTTTAAAATTGTTGTAATATTTTTCTTATGTTTGTAAATATTTTATTATTTTTTGTAACTTAGTTCTTTTTTATTTTTTGTACTTTAGCTAGTTTATTTAATTGTATTTATTTGTAGCAATTGTGTTTAATTAATTTATTGATAGTGTAGTGTTAGGTTAATTGTAGGTAATTGTAGGTAGTTTATTTAATTAATTTATTGATAGGGTAGTGTTAGGTTTAATTATATCTTAGGTTAGGATTTATTTTACAGGTAAATTTGTTATTATTTTAACTAGGTAGCTATTAAATAGTTCTTAACTATTTAATAGCTATTGTACCTAGTTAAAATAAATACCAAGTTGCCTGTAAAATAAATATTAATCCTAAAATAGCTATAATATAATTATAATTTATATTGTAGCTATATTAGGATTTATTTTACAGGTAAGTATTTAGCTTTAAATAGGAATCATTTATTTAATAAGAGTTAATTTATTTCGTTAGATGTAAATAGGGGGTGTTAGTGTTAGGGTTAGACTTAGCTTTAGGGGTTAATCAATTTATTAGAATAGCGGTGAGCTCCGGTCGTCAGATTAGGGGTTAATAATTGAAGTTAGGTGTCGGCGATGTTAGGGAGGGCAGATTAGGGGTTAATACTATTTATGATAGGGTTAGTGAGGCGGATTAGGGGTTAATAACTTTATTATAGTAGCGCTCAGGTCCGCTCGGCAGATTAGCGGTTAATAAGTGTAGGCAGGTGTCGGCGACGTTGAGGGGGGCAGATTAGGGGTTAATAAATATAATATAGGGGTCGGCGGTGTTAGGGGTAGCAGATTAGGGGTACATAAGGATAACGTAGGTGGCGGCGCTTTGCCGTCGGAAGATTAGGGGTTAATTATTTTAAGTAGCTGGCGGCGACGTTGTGGGGGGCAGGTTAGGGGTTAATAAATTTAATACAGGGGTCGGCGGGGTTAGGGGCAGCAGATTAGGGGTACATAAGTATAACGTAGGTGGCGGTCGGCAGATTAGGGGTTAAAAATTTAAATCGAGTGGCGGCGATGTGGGGGGAGCTCGGTTTAGGGGTACATAGGTAGTTTATGGGTGTTAGTGTACTTTAGGGTACAGTAGTTAAGAGCTTTATGAACCGGCGTTAGCCAGAAAGCTCTTAACTCCTGCTATTTTCAGGCGGCTGGAATTTTGTCGTTAGAGCTCTAACGCTCACTTCAGAAACGACTCTAAATACCAGCGTTAGAAAGATCCCATTGAAAAGATAGGATACGCAAATGGCGTAGGGGGATCTGCGGTATGGAAAAGTCGCGGCTGAAAAGTGAGCGTTAGACCCTTTAATCACTGACTCCAAATACCGGCGGTAGCCTAAAACCAGCGTTAGGAGCCTCTAACGCTGGTTTTGACGGCTACCTCCGAACTCCAAATCTAGGCCTTAGTGTTTACACTGACCCCCAATTGTGTCACCTAAGACTTTTCACTTTTGCTTGATAGTTATCCCGCTCTTGTTTTAGTTTATTAACCACCTTCAGATTAACTCCATTATGAGTTGTACTGTTGGCCCTTGTGGATTGGGATGAAAGGAGAGAACCCATAAAATTATTTATAATTAGAGCTGTATCTTGGTAAAAGGTATTTTTGTCAATTTAATAAATAGACTAATTATTAAACTGAAACATCACTCACTTTTCAACCTATCCTGCATCACATATCTACTAGACCTAAATAACCCTCAAGTCAACAGGCAATTGTACCATCATCATCAAAAGACATCATGAAAAAAGAACTTGCATTTGTATTGCAAAATGCATGACATCAATCAATAAATGAAAAATAGATGATAGTTGAGCTGCCCATTAACATTGCACTCAATGGGCTCAATCATTTCAGGAATCAGGATCGACTGAAACGAAATTTAAGAAGCAGTGGCCGTAAGACTAATGCTCCTAAACCTGTCCACTACCTGAAAGGTTTCTGGTGAAATACTTGTGCAATGGTAAATGTGGACAGCATATGTTGTCCGCCAGCAGCAATGTCCTGCGGATATGATTCACTACAGTGAATCATGTCCACTCAACAGTTGTTAAATAGAGCCCAATATGTCTGAATTGTCTGTACCTTATTAGTACTTTATTAGTATGTAATATAAAGGAAATACAAGAAGATGATTGGTTGGAAGGAAGGAAGGAAGGAAGGAAGGAACGAAGGAAGGAAGGAAGGAAGGAAGAAAGAAAGTTAGTTGAAGGAATAAGGGAAATCAAATATTGTGTGTGTAGACCTGTTTCTCTAGTATCATATATGAGTGAAAACCTTTTAATGTTTCATTAGTGTTTCCCTATGCTTGATGAAACTGGTACAATTGCGCAATTGGCCAATTCTGACAATATTGTTTTAACACAAATATTACAAAAAAAATATATCAGAAAGATTAAACTAATATTGTTTTAACCTTTGAATGAAAACTTGTGGGGGGGGGGGTTAAGCACAGCAAAGAGTTTTCTTCATTTGAGTAGTAGGGGAAACTATTTTACAAATCCAGCTAACTAAAATAAGCATATTATAATATGTACACAAATTTCAGCTACACCAGTATTTTGACAAACATCATAAGCACAGGGAAAAAATGAAGACATTAGTTGTAAATGTGTATAAGTAGATAAGCAGTATGGACTAGGAATATGAGGGCATACATTAAAACCGATAGATAACTGTATTGTGATCTGCTGCCTTACTTTAGTCAAGTCTAAGTTAAGGAACCAACAAGATATTCTGTATAATAATAACAATAATGATAAAAATAACTTAAGTTTATCTTTATATTTCAAGCATTTCCCACCTGCTTTAGGAAGTGAACAGAATCAATTTATTATTTTAGTGATAAGATGTCCCAGCAATACATTGATAGAGGAAATGTTGGACTGATACACCAGAGCTAACAGTAAACACCAGAAGCTATTAACCAGTAGGTGGTCTCTTGGTTCAGAGAAAGGTTAATGGAACAGCTGCTGATTAGAGCAATGTTTAGAGATGCATTTGGGCTCATAAACAGCTACAGAAACCTGCTGGAGAAAGTTATTTAAAATTATTTTTAATAAAAACTGTAACCGAATTCCAAACTTAACTGATATCTGAAGAAAATAAAAATTAATTCACCTTATTCATCGTTAGATTTTTAAGACTTTTATGAATTTAAAAAATGCACTAGATCTGGGATTACATAACCATACGCAAAATAATATTGATTTGATTTATAATATTGCTTTATTTCAACTCATTTGAGTTATGGTAGAGATAAAAGCATGAGATTAAAATCCTTCATTTCACCATTTCATAAAAGTAAGAGCCATATAATTATTATATAAAAAAATAGCCAATCTAGGCAAGTATCCCCATTTGCTTATCCATAGAAGTACTCTGTATACATTTTACAATACACCAGGGAACTCTGGGTAAGATATGCAAATTATATATACAATATCTTATGTTTTTTCTCTTCCAAGTACAACCCGCTTTATGGGATGGGCATAGTTAATAAATATGAAACTGCTGTCCAGAAGTAGTTTGTTTTTTGCCGTACCCACCTCATAAAGGGGGTTGCAGTTGGAATATATAATACTGTGTGTTCATTATCAATTTGTAAAGCAGAGCATTTATATTAAATATATACATTCACATATTATGCAGTATATTCTTTGTGTACAGATACTATAATTAATATGTTTATACAATGCAACATAAATATATATACTAATTAACATTATGCAATACAACATGTTCATTACTGCTACATATTTGTGTATCACTTTATTCATTTATGTTTGATATATTAGCGTATATCATCTAAAGGTAAGATTTGTATGCTTTTTTAAAGAGTCTCCATTATTCCTTTATTTTTTTAAGAACTCCTCATGCATCTCTGAGAATAGGAAGCTACTGAGTTTTTCTGACCAAGTCAGACAGACACATTTCCACTAAAGAGAGCCTAAGGCATTCTTTTTTAATGCTAATAAAAACCTTGTACTTTTATAATAGAAAATGAACAAGTTTGCCACCTTGTGCATCTTTGAGAAAAGGGAGCTGCTGATAACTGACTAGTTCAAAAGGGCAGATTTACACTAGAGAGAGCCTAAGGCATTCTTTTTAATGCTAATAAAAACCTTTAGTTAAAAATAGTGGATGCAGAAGTTTGAGAATTGGAAGTGCTTACTAGAGTAGAGAATACAAACACATTTTTTGTTAGTGTAAGCACAAATACGCTTTTGTTGAATATATATACATAGGGCCCTATGTACTAAAATGAATCCGGGCAAGGTTCTCAAATTGAGAATGGTTTGCTTTTGCAGGATATGGGCATCGGAACCTGTTCGTCTGCTGCTGTATGTATCATTACACAATAAGACGAATGTGTAATGCCGCCTCTTCTCTTGCATTACCGATCGTGTAATAGAAGAGGCAGAGAGTGTAGCAGCGGTTAGATGACCGCTGCTGTTTACATTGCAGGAAGAAAGGCCGTATGTGCAAATTTTCTATTTTTTTAATTTTGTAGACCTCAGATTGAAATTTGCTGAACTTTCAAAGAGATTCACAGATTGGTTATGGTCATTTTAGTTAAAGGGACACTGAACCAAAAAATTTTCTTTCATGATTCAGATAGATCATAACATTTTAAGCAACTTTCTAATTTACTCCTATTATCAAATTTTCTTCGTTCTCTTGGTATCTATATTTTAAAAGCAGGAAT
Source organism: Bombina bombina (assembly GCF_027579735.1). Classification (NCBI taxonomy): domain Eukaryota; kingdom Metazoa; phylum Chordata; class Amphibia; order Anura; family Bombinatoridae; genus Bombina; species Bombina bombina. The sequence goes on from NC_069500.1 coordinate 393,921,714, forward strand.
GTAAATCTTATCAGCAAGACCATTTTAGGTTCAGCACCATGGATAGCACTTGCTTATGGGAAGCTTACATTTACAGGTTCTCAACCAAAAATGGGCTGGCAAGATTGCAAGAGAACGAAGAAAAATTGATAATAGGAGTAAATTAGAAAGTTGATTAAAATTGCATGCTGGTGGACCAGGCAGGGGTGTCCTCTCTCTCCCCCTTCTGTTCGACCTGGCTATCAAACCACTTGCTATCCAGATTCGCCATCAACTCGAAGGGATTAAAATTAAGGGGAAAGAACTGCAAATTGCACTATATGCAGATGATGTACTGCTTTATATTTCTAGCACGGCTAGAAATATCCCAAAACTTCTTGCTATTATAGATCAATTTGGCTCCTTCTCTGGTTACAAAGTAAATGTTTTAAAATCAGAGCTCTGCTGGCTTAAACATACCAAGGATTCCTGTGCAAATATTCCATTCTCCATAGCCCAAGGTGCATTTAGGTATTTGGGTATCTGGATTTCCTCTAATCCTAGTGCCTGGTACGACCTAAACGTTCTTCCGGTACTTAATAGAGTCAGAGAAGCTTTTAAAAACTGGCAAAAACTACCCCTATCCCTGTCAGGACGTATTGCACTTTATAAAATGACTCTCCTTCCTAAAATCCTGTACGTACTTCAGAGTACATAATTTATCCTGAAAACAAAAGATATTCTATCTTTTAATTCAGCACTTCATCCCTTCTTGTGGCAGAATAAGAAACCCAGGATCTCCTTATCTAAATTAATGCTTCCTGTAGAGCAGGGGGGACTCTCGCTACCAGACATCCGCTTATATAATAGTGTTTCAGGCTAGGGTAGCAGTGGATTGGCTAACTAATGCTAACTATGTAACAAGTTTTGATCTTGAAAAAAATATAGCCCACCCACATTCCTTGGTGGCTCTATTACATTGTAATAAAAATATAATCCCGCCCATACTATAAAAAATAAAGTCTATCTACAACCCAATTCAGATGTGGAAAAAGATATGTTCTATGTTACATATTCAAGTTCGAGTCTCACGATACTTACCACTCCTAAACAATCCACAATTCCAAGCTGGTATACAATCCGCAATTTTTTCCAAATGGGAATCCCTGGGGCTTCGGAACATCTCCCAATTACTTGACTTTCAAAACAAATGTATCAAAACCTTTGACTCTCTTAAAAAGGATTTTCATCTTCCTAATAAAAACATTTTCGCTTATCTGCAAGCACGACATTTCGCCCTTAAACTAGTAAACTATATTGGCTGGGAGTGGTCCCTAGGTATACTCGAGAACTGGATTCTACTAGCCAAGAATGGCCTCTTATCGATTTTCCTATATATACCAGAGAAATTTTAGAAAATCTGCAGGCTAAGTGGACAGCTATATTATCAGAAGACTTAGGAGAGACTCCCGCAATAACTTTATCAATTCAAGCAATCGCACATGCTACTCTCTCCGCTACGTGGAGGGAGACACATGTTAAACTATTATTCATGACGTACTTCTCTCCAGAGAAGGGAACTAAATGTCGAAGTGTTACCTTTAACAAATGTCCAAAATGTTCATATCCCTCTGCTAATCTTATCCACATGTTCTGGTACTGCCCAAAAATTAGGAATTGCTGGTTAAAGATACAATATTGGCTTATTAATTCAGTGGGAATATCCCCACTGACATTTTCCCCTTTAAATATAGTTTTCCCTCTGGAGGACTTAGGCCTCCCTCGAGATAAACTCAAAATAGTCACTCTGGTAATCCTTGCTGTTAGATATCTAATATTGAAGAAATGGAAATCGCGAGCAACCCCAAGTAAATTAGAGGTAAAGAACTGTTTGAAGAAACAGTGCATAATAGAACAATTAGAGACTAACTTACTGAATGATCAGGAGGTGAGGAGTTTCTTCTCTAAGTGGTCAGACTTTATTAAAGCTCTGTCCTCAAGTGAAATTGAATATCTGATTTATCCTTTTAGAAATACGGAGTTGGTTCTTTTTGGGAATCTGGTAGTCCCCCGCAGTCAACAAATAAACTGATAAAGTTTTGATTCTCTCTTTTTATCTCACCTTGTCTCTTCCCTTCTTTCCTCCCCTTCTTCCCCCCCCCCTTTTTTTTTCGTTTTGTGTTTCTTTTGTTTTTGTTTTATCTGTTCCTAGTTTTTATGGTTTAGGATGTATAATAGATATAAAATGGAAAAAAGGGGCATCAGGTAGACAGGTTTAAAGTGTCAAGCTGTGTAATTCTTGAATGTTAAAACTAGGAATGTATTGTATACTTTAGTCCAGGCTTTGTCATTATAAGAGCTGATCTTGTTGTTTATTTTTTTCTTTTCACATGAATTCATGTTGTAACAAAACTCCTGATGCTTGTCAATAAAAAAAAATAAAAATAAAAAATAAAAAATTGCATGCTTTATCTAAATCATGAAAGAAAAAATTGGGTTTAGTGTCCCTTTAACCCCTTAAGGACCAAGGCCATTTTTCAATTTCTTTCCCTTAAAGACCAGGGCTATTTTTACATTTCTGCGGTGTTTGTGTTTAGCTGTAATGTTCCTCTTACTCATTTTTTGTACCCACACATATTATATACCGTTTTTCCCGCCACTAAATGGACTTTCTAAAGATACCATTATTTTCATCATATCTTATAATTTATTATTAAAAATATTATAAAATATGAGGAAAATATGGGAAAAAACACACTTTTTCTAAATTTGACCCCCAAAATCTGTTACACATCTACAACCACCAAAAAACAACCATGCTAAATAGTTTCTAAATTTTGTCCTGAGTTTAGAAATACCCAATGTTAACATGTTCTTTGCTTTTTTTGCAAGTTATAGGGCAATAAATACAAGAAGCACTTTGCTATTTCAAAACCACTTTTTTTCAAAATGAGCGCTAGTTACATTGGAACCCTGATATCTGTCAGGAATACCTGAATATCCCATGACATGTATATATTTTTTTTTAGAAGACATCCCAAAGTATTGATCTAGGCCCATTTTGGTATATTTCATGCCACCATTTCACCGCCAAATGCGACCAAATTAAAAAAAAACTTCATTTTTTTCGCAATTCTAGGTTTCTCATTGATATTATTTACAAACAGCTTGTGCAATTATGGCACAAATGGTTGTAAATGCTTCCCTGGGATCCCCTTTGTTCAGAAATAGCAGACATATATGGCTTTGGTGATGCTTTTTGGTAATTAGAAGGCTGCTAAATGCCGCTGCGCATCACACGTGTATTATGGCTAGCAGTGAAGGGGTTAATTAGGTAGCTTGTAGGGAGCTTGCAGGGTTAATTTTAGCTTTAGTGTTGAGATCAGCCTCCCACCTGACACATCAGACCCCCTGATCCCTCCCAAACAGCTCTCTTCCCTCACCCACCCCACAATTGTACCCGCCATCTTAAGTACTGGCAGAAAGTCTGCCAGTACTAAAATAAAAGGTATATTTTATTTTTTTTATTTTTTTTTCTAGCACATTTACATATGCTGCTGTGTAGGATCCCCCTTAGCCCCAAACCTCCCTGATCCCCCCCAAAACAGCTCTCTAACCCTCCCCCTCAACATTATTGGGAGCCATCTTGGGTACTGGCAGCTGTCTGCCAGTACCCAGTTTACAAAAAAATATATATTTTTTTAATTTCTCCCCACTTTTCTGTAGTGTAGCTTTCCCCCCCCCAAAGACTAAACCCCCACCCCCTCCCAGATCACTTTGCTTATTTATAATACTATTTTTATTTCCCCTCTCTCCCTCTAAATTTATGCAAACCGTTCCATGTGTAATGGTTCCCACCCGCTCCCTCCCTCGTGCACGCGCCCGCCCGCCCGCCTCCCTTGTGCACGATCGTGCGTCCGTGCGCGCCCCCCCAGCTACCCCACCCACGATCCCGCCCACCTCTGTACACCGCAAGCCATCGATGGCCGCCCACCCGCCTCCCACGTCGGCTCCCACCCACCAACGATTGCGGCCATCGATGTCCGGTGCAGAGAGGGCCACAGAGTGGCTCTCTCTGCATCGGATGGGGGAAAATGTTATTGCAGTGATGCCTCGACATGGAGGCATCACTGCAATAACCGGAAAGCGGCTGGAAGCGATCAGGATCGCTTCCAGCTGCTTTCAACCCCAACGTCGTACAGGGTACGTCGCTGGTCTTTAAAGACCAGTTTGTGCACGACGTACCCTGTACGACGTATGACGTTAAGGGGTTAATAGACAAGTACATTTGCAGTAAATATAATTTCAAAATACACAATGTGAATAAAATAAAAGCAGTGCATAAATAAAAATGATCATCGTCACAATTTATGCATAAACAAGCCTGTGTTAAAGATACCTGTTTAGTGAGCTTGCATCTATTATGAAACGCTACATTTCTTTTCTTTGCTACTATAAATCTGAGAACTGCAACATGTAATTAAGTAATGCAGAACACAGAGCACTTTTTTTGATGAAATGTATTTCAAAGGTTCAAGCTCCCCTCAAGACATTTTTCAATTTTTAATTTTAGTAGAAATGGCAAAAATGCTTCTACTAAAAGTTATTACAGTTTATTAGTGGCATACGCACATATGCTGTGAGGGCCGTGCACCAGCATTAAAACACCATTCCTGTTCCGAGAGCTGGCAGTGGTGTGTATAACATCTGTAAAGTCTTTAGTTACGTCATACAAGCTACTGCTGACTCTCTAAGCAGGTGTGGTGTTTAAATACTGGTGCAAGGGTCCTCACAGCATATGTATGTATGTCACACAAAAAAGTATTAACTTTTAATGGAAGCATTTTTGCTAATGGAAGTATATTGCAAAAATGCTTCTTTTTCAGGTTGAAATTTGCACCCATATACATTTCAGTTTTGACCTTTCTATCCCTTCAAATAAAAGTGATTGTCACTATATATCTAGAAACTTCTAAACATAGAAGCTATATGAATGCAGTTAATATGCTTCTTCTGTTATTCTAAATGTTTTTTGCTGTCAAAAAGCCGCGCACCAAGTACGGGGCGATGAGCAGCGGACTGTTGTTAACTAACAGTCATCGATCTCGCTGCTCTTCGGCTTTTTCCCAGCTTTATTTGTATACTGTAACTAAACACCCACACTATACTAAACTGTTTAACCCCTATACCGCTGCTCCCGGACCACGTCGCAACTAAATAAAGTTATTAACTACTAAACCGCCGCTCCCGGAGCCCACCGCCACCTACATTATACTTATTAACCCCACATCACCATAAACTAAATTAACCTATTAATCCCTAAACCTAACAACCCATTAACTTTATTTAAATATTAACTCATTCCTATCTTATAATAAATTTAAACTTATCTTTAGATTTAAATTAAACTATATCAAACGAATAATTAACCTATTCTATTATAATAAAATTACATTAAACTATATTAAACTATTAATTAATCTACTGTAACTATTATAATAAAATTACATTAAACTATATTAAATTAATAATTAACCTACCCTAACTGTTCTAATAAAATTACATTAAACTATATTAAATTAATAATTAATCTAACCTAACTATTATAGTAAAATTATATAAAATTACAAATTTAGCTCCACATCTCACCTCAATACCAGCGCTGCTTACGTAAGCGGTGAGCTGGTGTAACATGCTCGTGCACGATTTCCCCATAGGAATCAATGGGGGAGAGCCGGCTGAAAAAAAACCTAACACCTGCAAAAAAGCAGCGTAAAGCTCCTACCGCAGCCCCATTGATTCCTATGGGGAAACGCATTTTATGTCTACATCTAACACCCTAACAGGAACCTGAGTCTAAACACCCCTAATCTTACACTTATTAACCCCTAATCTGCTGCCCCTGACATCGCTGACACCTGCATTATATTATTAACCCCTAATCTGTCGCTCCGGACACCACCGCCACCTACATTATACTTATGAACCCCTAATCTGCCGCCCCCAACATCGCAGACACCTACATTTTATTTATTAACCCCTAATCTGCTGCCCCCTATGTCACCGCAACCTACCTACACTTATTAACCCTTAATCTACCGCCCCCAACATCGCTGCCACTATAATAAAGTTATTAATCCCTAAACCTAAGTCTAACCCTAACCCTAACACCCCCTAACTTAAATATAATTTAAATAAATCTAAATAAAATTACTACAATTAACTAAATAATTCCTATTTAAAAGTAAATATTTACCTATAAAATAAACCATAAGCTAGCTACAATATAACTAATAGTAGCTTAGGATTTATTTTTATTTTACAGGCAACTTTGTATTTATTTTAACTAGGTATAATAGTTATTAAATAGTTATTAACAATTTAATAACTACCTAGTTAAAATAGAGACAAATTTACTTGTAAAATAAAACCTAACCTAAGTTACAATTACACCTAACACTACACTATAATTAAATTAATTACCTAAATTAAATACAATTAATTACAATTCAATAAAATTATCTAAAGTACCAAAAAACAAACACTAAATTACAGAAAATAATAGAGAAATTACAAGATTTTTAAATTAATTACACATACTCTAACCCCCCCCCCCTAACAAAAAAACAAAAAAAAAAAAAAAAAAAAGCCCTCCCCTACACTAAATTATAAATAGCCCTTAAAAGGGCCTTTTGCGGGGCATTGCTCCAAAGTAATCAGCTCTTTTACCTGTAAAAAAAAGTACAAATACCCCCCCAACATTAAACCCACCACCCACACAACCAACCCTACTCTAAAACCCACCCAATCCCCCCTTAAAAAAACCTAACACTAACCCCTTAAAGATCACTCTACCATGAGAAGTCTTCACCCAATTGGGCAGAAGTGGTCCTCCAGATGGGCAGAAGTCTTCATCCAACCGAGCAGAAGTGGTCCTCCAGACGGGCAGAAGTCTTCATCCAGACGGCATCTTCTATCTTCATCCATCTGGCAATCAGCCAATAGGATTGAGCTCACATTCTATTGGCTATTCCAATCAGCCAAATTTATTTTGGGGGGGGGGGGGCTTTTTTATTTTATAGGGCCCATAGATTAGGTGTAATTAGTTTAAAGCTTTGATAATTTCTTTTTTATTTTTTGTAACTTAGTGTTTGTTTTGTGTAACTTAGTGTTTGTTATTTTTGTAACTTTTATAAAAGTTAGGTTAGATTAATTATTAATGTGATATATTTTAATGTAATTGTATTATAACAGTTAGGGTAGGTTAATTATTAATTTAATATAGTTTAATGTAATTTTATTATAATAGGGTAGATTAATTAATAATTTAATATAGTTTAATGTAATTTTATTATAATAGTTAGGGTAGGTTAATTATTAATTTAATATAGTTTAATGTAATTTTATTATAATAGTTAGGGTAGATTAATTAATAGTTTAATATAGTTTAATGTAATTTTATTGTAATAGTTAGGGTAGGTTAATTATTAATTTAATATAGTTTAATGTAATTGTATTATAATAGTTAGGGTAGATTAATTAATAGTTTAATATAGTTTAATGTAATTTTATTATAATAGGGTAGGTTAATTATTAATTTAATATAGTTTAATGTAGTTTTATTATAATAGTTAGGGTAGATTAATTAATAGTTTAATATAGTTTAATGTAATTTTATTGTAATAGTTAGGGTAGGTTAATTATTAATTTAATATAGTTTAATGTAATTGTATTATAATAGTTAGGGTAGATTAATTAATAGTTTAATATAGTTTAATGTAATTTTATTATAATAGGGTAGGTTAATTATTAATTTAATATAGTTTAATGTAGTTTTATTATAATAGTTAGGGTAGATTAATTAATAGTTTAATATAGTTTAATGTAATTTTATTATAATAATTAGAATAGGTTAATTATTCGTTTAATTTAAATCTAAAGATAAGTTTAAATTTATTATAAGATAGGAACGAGTTAATATTGAATATAAAGTTAGCAGGTTGTTAGGTTTAGGGATTAATAGGTTAATTTAGTTTATGGTGATTTGGGGAGCTAGCGGTTTAGGGGTTAATACATTTATATAGTTGCGGTGGGCTCCGGGATTGGCAAGATAGGGGTTAATAACTTTATGTAGGTGGCGGCAGTGTAGGGGGTGGCAGATTAGGGGTTAATAAGTATAATGTAGGTGGCAGCGGTGTCGGGGCAGCAGGTTAGGGGTTTATAAGTATAATGTAGGTGGCGGTGCGGCGGATTAGGGGTTAATAAGTATAATGTAGGTAGCGGCAGTGTAGGGGGCGGCAGATTAGGGGTGTTTAGACTCGGGGTACATGTTAGGGTGTTAGATGTAAACATAACTTTTATTCTCCCATAGGAATCAATAGGATATTGGGCAGCAGCGAACATGAGCTTTCGCTGCTTTCAGACTCCCATTGATTCCTATGGCATCCGCCGCCTCCAGGGCAGCGGATTGAAAACCAGCTATGCTGGGCCGGAATAGTGGCGAGCGTACCTGGTAGGTATTTGTTAACTAGCAAAAGTAGTCAGATAGTGACGAATTTGCATTTGGAACATCTGTAGTGACATAAACATCGATCTGTGTCGGACTAAAACCGGCGGATCGTATGTTACGTCACAAAATTCTACTTTTGCTGGTCTGTAGGCTTTGATAACTAAGGGGAATCAGGCTGCAGAATCCCAGCGTATTTACGGTTGACGGCTTGATAAATAGGCCCCTATGCGTTGTTTTTACATTTGATAATGTCAACAATTAAGGTATTGATGATGCCATATATTGTTAAATGTGATATTATTAAGTACGTTACAGGTTTTGTCATGTGCAATGTCCGAAATTAGGACTTCATGAAATCAGCAGATGAAACATTACTTTAAATGTGTGATTTACAAAGGTTTCAGCTAGAAATTAATTTTATTATTTGTCAGATTTTTTTTTCCAGGATAACTTTTTGCAATATATTAAACATATTTGTTTACAGTGCATAATACTAAACTATTAATAAAACAATTTAAAATTATGCGGTTAAGATTGAAATGCAATTTTTTAAGGTTTTATTTAAATCCCCCAATTTTGCATATCCATATGCACTCAGTTTTAAGTGCTATACAATGGTAAAAACTACAGAAAACTATGAATATAATTGTCATTCTGCATTGAATGAAAATGATCTTTGTATACTGTATGCTTCACAGAAAGTCAAAACAAGGTCAAGAGAAATTTGTTTCCAACAACATTTTGAATTTGAGTCCATTGGTTTCATTATCTGAGAATACAACCTGCCAGTCCTATAAAGCAGCAAACATTTTATTTGCAGTGGCATCTGGGAAATAAATTACAAGCCTTTATTTTCACCTCCGTAGTAGTAATTTGAGAAAAGCCAAGTAGATTTAAGGCCGAGCAGAAAGGGCACAAGTTTAATGGTTTGTGAAAGGTGAGACATGAAGCAAGAATTTTACCGATAAGATGGGACTGAAGACAAGAAATAGGACGATTGCTTCTGAGTTTCTCTTGTCTACTTTCATATACAGTCAAGAATGCTTGAAAGTTGTAAAAAAAAAAGTGTTAATGTTTGATTTTTCGTACATCACAAATGCAAACATATCAGGATTTTTCACGTTACTTTGTGGATAAATATCTCACTGAAATATTTCGGCCTAAATTATCCCATTTCCAATTTTTTTAAAAATGTAGAATGTTTGTGTTATTTAAGAGCAGGTGGAAATGTTGTTGGGTTAAATAATGTGTGGTAAGAGTCAGAGATAAGTTAGAGGGTTAAGCTATGATTATTATTATGAGAATGCAAGTATAGTTAATCTCTATGACAGATAACAGAGAGGGACAAAACTGTTAACCATATCACCCTCCGACATCTAAGATGATATTCCTAGCATAATCCTACATTGATCTTAACCCTATGTGCACATTTAGCTTTCAACAGCCAGTCTGTAAATGAAGTTCACATCAAACATAAGCTTTGAACCCTTCAACAATATAAACATATCTATATGAACAGATGTTAGAAGGATGTTAGAACTCCATTGTAAAGAACAAGGGGTTAAAAACACATCAGGGAGAATATAATAGCATATGACTATAAACCCTGAAAACTGTCTAAATTGACTAGTTGCAAGATTGTTTCAAATTTGATTTATCAGTTTTATGTATTTTTTTAAAGAGGTGCAAGCTGTGAAATATTTTTTTTTTAACAGATTGCTGGGAAGGGAAGCCCAACAGGTTAGGGACTATAGACTGCACTCATATTCCTGTAAAACCATAAAACCACAGAAAGGAGCACTATAGAAACCAAACACTTTCATTCCCTAAAAGTACAAATGGTCTGTGACTCTCAACTGAGAGTATATATATAGTGATGTCGCGAACCTAAAAATTTGGGTTCGCGAACAGCGAACGCGAACTTCCCCAAAAGTTTGCAACCCGGGCGAACCCTCATTGACTTCAATGGGCAGGCAAATTTTAAAACCCACAGGGACTCTTTCTGGCCACAATAGTGATGGAAAAGTTGTTTCAAGGGGACTAACACCTGGACTATGGCATGCCGGTGGGGGATCCATGGCAAAACTCCCATGGAAAATTACATAGTTGATGCAGAGTCTGGTTTTAAGCCAAAAAGGGCATAAATCACCTAACATTCCTAAATTGTTTGGAATAACGTGCTTTAAAACATCAGGTATGATGTTGTATCGATCAGGTAGTATAAGGGTTACGCCCGCTTCACAGTGACAGACCAAACTCCCCGTTTAACGCACCGCAAACAACTTCAAACAGTCCATTTGCACAACCGCAAACTCCCCATTTGCACAAGGTTGGATACCAAGCTAGCCATGTCCCGTTCCTTGTCCTCACTGATGTCATTGAAGGTCTCTTACTCCACCCAGCCACGTACAACACCAAGGGTCCCCGAAAGGTGACAACAAGCCCCCTGGGACGCCTGCTGTGTTTGGTCTTCCACCTCCTCAAAGCCACCTTCCTCCTCTGACTCCTCTTCTTCAGACACCTCTCTCTGCATTGCTTCTCTCTGCATTATTATAAGGTGTGTTAAGTAGTACTATTCCTAACAGTTTAATCCCTGTTCCGTCCCCTATCAGGGGACGTGTATATGGCATGGATTTTAGGAACCGGGAGATGGAAAAAGATGCTTGGTCTGTCCTACTATCTGTGCCACCAGATAGGAATAGTACTACTTAACACACCACTCCTATCAGTTTAATCCCTGTTATGTGCCTTTTTTATTGGTTTGGTTTTTGAAGCCACAGTGCTGCACCAGAGGCCAGAAAAATTAGGCATGTACACATGCCTGAAAAATTAGGTATTGTTGCAGCCGTCATAAAAATTGATGTTTGTTTCCCAGGCAGAAAGTGCCCCAAAAAATTGCGGCTTGAACCCTAGTTGGTTGCAGATAAGTCACGCAAGTCATCTGGCATTCAAAGATAAAATACAGCAGCATGTGGACCAATTTAGCCCAAGGCAGCTCATCTCATCAGGCCTTTTTTACTCAAATGTATCGCCCAATGTCAGTCCCTTCGGTATCCATCTCTCATTCATCTTAATAAAGGTGAGGTATTCTAGACTTTTTTGACCTAGGCGACTTCTCTTCTCAGTCACAATACCTCCTGCTGCACTGAAGGTCCTATCTGACAGGACACTTGAAGCGGGGCAGGCCAGAAGTTCTATCGCAAATTGGGATAGCTCAGGCCACAGGTCAAGCCTGCACACCCAGTAGTCAAGGGGTTCATCGCTCCTCTGAGTGTCGAGATCTGCAGTGAAGGCGAGATAGTCTGCTACCTGTCAGTCGTGTTGTTCTCTGAGGGTGGACCCCGAAGGGCTGTGGCGATGCATGTCTTCCATCAACAACACGTCTGTAAAGCGTCTTGTCCTTGCCAGCGTGTTCATGGGAGTAGTAGGATTACTTTCACCTCTTCCCCTGTTAGATTCCAGTTGTGCTGTGACATCACCCTTATACGCTGTGTAAAGCATACTTTTTAATTTATTTTGGAACTGCTGCATCCTTTCCGACTTGCAGTAATTCGGTAACGTTTCAGGCACTTTATGCTTATACCGGGGGTCTAGTTGCGTGGACACCCAGTACAGGTCGTTCTCCTTCAGCTTTTTTATACGAGGGTCACTCAACAGGCACCACAGCATGAAAGACCCCATTTGCACAAGGTTGGATGCCGAGCTACTCATGTCCCGTTCCTCATCCTCAGTGATCTCACTGAAGGTATCTTCTTACCCCCAGCCACGTACAACACCGCGGTTACCATATAGGTGACAACGAGCACCCTGGGATGCCTGTTGTGGTTGGTCTTCCTCCTCCTCAAAGCCACATTCCTCCTCTGACTCCTCTTCCTCACAATCCTCTTCCAGCGTTGCAACTGGTCCAGCAAGCGATGCTGATAAGGCTGTTTCTGGTGGTGATGGTGACCAAAACTCTTCCTCTTCACGCTCATCTACGGCCTGATCCAGCACTCTTTGCAGGGCACGCTCCAGGAAGAAAACAAATGGTATGATGTCGCTGATGGTGCCTTCGGTGCGACTTACTAGGTTTGTCACCTCCTCAAAAGGACGCATGAGCCTACAGGCATTGCGCATGAGCGCCCAGTAACGTGGAAAAAAAATTCCCAGCTCCGCAGAGGCTGTCCTCGGTCATACAAATACTCGTTAACGGCTTTTTCTTGTTGGAGCAGGCAGTCGAACATTAGGAGTGTTGAATTCCAATGTGTCAGGCTGTTGCAAATCAAGTGTCTCACTGGCATGTTGTTTCATCGCTGGATATCGGAAAAGTGCGCTATGGCCGTGTAGGTATGCCTCAAATGGCCACACACCTTCCTGGCCTGCTTCAGGACTTATGCACAAAGTGTTGTACGATCAGATTACACACATGTGCCATGCACGGCACATGTGTCAACTTGCCCAATTTCAATGCTGCCACCAAATTACTTCCATTGTCAGAAACCACTTTGCTGATCTCCAGTTGGTGCGGAGTCAGCCACTGATCCACCTGTGCATTCAGGGTGGACAGGAGTGCTGGTCCGGTGTGACTCTCTGCTTTCAGGCAAGTCAACCCCAAGATGGCGTGACACTGCCTTATCCAGGATATGGAATAGTACCTGTGGAGCTGGGGGAGCAGCAGAAGAGGACTCAGCCGAGGAGGTTATGGAAGAGGATGGAGTAGAGGAGGTGGCAGCAGGCCTGCCTGCAAGTCGTGGCGGTGTCACCAACTCCTCCTTTGCAGAGCCATGCATTCCATGCTTGGCAGCCATCAGCAGGTTTACCCAATGCGCAGTGTAAGTGATATACCTGCCCTGACCATGCTTTGCAGACCAGCTATTAATGGTCATATGGACCCTTGCCCCAACACTGTGTGCCAGACATGCCATTACTTCCTTTCGCACAATCGAGTACAGGTTGGGGATTGCCTTTTGTGCAAAGAAATTTCGGCCGGGTACCTCCCACTGCGGTGTCCCAATAGCTAAAAAAATTTTGAACGCCTCAGACTCTACCAGCTTGTATGGTAAAAGCTGGCGGGCTAAGAGTTCAGACAAGCCAGCTGTCAGACGCCGGGCAAGGGGGTGACTTTGTGACATTGGCTTCTTACGCTCAAACATGTCCTTGACAGACACCTGACTGTGGGCAGATGAGCAGGAACTGCTCTGGAAGAGAGATGGAGTGGCGGATGGTTGAGAGGGGGCAAGGAGGACAGCAGTGGTTGACATGGCTGAGGATGCTGGACCAGGAGGAGGATGGCGGCTTTGAGTTTGTGTGCTGCTTCTACTCATGTGTTGATCCCATAGGCATTTGTGATGTGCGATCATGTACCTTCGCAAAGCAGTTGTACCTAGCTGGGTGTTGGACTTCCCACGACTCCGTTTCTTTTGGCACAGGTTGCAAATGGCATCGCTGTTGTCAGAGGCAGACACACAAAAAAAATGCCACACTGCTGAGCTCGGCGATGATGGCATTCTGGTGGTGGCAACAGCATGCTTTGATTGGCGTGCTGTCTGTCTGACCCCGGGTGCTGATGCATGCTGTCTTACTGTGCCACTAGCTCCTTGCGATGAACTCCCCCTGCTTCCAACTCGTCTCCTCCTCCTCCTCTCTGTCTCCCCATCTGAACTTTCCCCCTGTTCTTCTTCTCTTCTAGTGGGCACCCATGTGACATCCACGGATGCATCATCATCATCAACCGCTTCACTTGTATCTGACAAATCAACAAAGGAAGCAGCAGCGGGTACAACATCATTATCATCACACCGTACATCCATGTCTGTAATGCTGCCTGACTGAAACATATCAATGTTATCTACATCCTCTGTCACTCATTTCTTCCAACTGATGTGTAAAAAACTCCTCTGACAGATCAAGTGAAGCAGCTGTGGTGCTAGTGTTGGTGGTGGCGGCAGGCGGGCGAGTGGTAACTTGAGAGGTGCCCGAAGATAAGCTGGAGGAGGATGGTGCGTCAAGGTTCGGAGCGGAAGCTATAGAAGATTGGGTGTCCTGTGTTATAAAGTCAACTATGTCCTCCTCAGAACTTTTCGAGTTCATGGGATGTGGCCTCTGAACACTGGGCATTATTCTAGTGCTAAAGGGAATCACAGCACCACAACCACGACGGCACCTGCGGGGTGGCCTGTCTCTGCCTGTCATTTTTTTTTAAATGTACACTTATACTACTATTAAACAAGATATGAGTGGTGGCACTGGGCAAGTGGGCCCAGTATAAGCTGTGAGCCTGAAACAAAAAAGCAGACTGATGTTTCACAGTCCAAAAAGTTTTTTTTGTTTTTAAATGTACACTTACACTACTATTAAACAAGATATGAGTGCTGGCACTGGGCAAGTGGGCCCAGTATAAGCTATGAGCCTGAAACAAAAAAGCAGACTGATGTTTCACAATCCAAAAAGTTTTTTTGTTTTTAAATGTACACTTACACTACTATTAAACAAGATATGAGTGGTGGCACTGGGCAAGTGGGCCCAGTATAAGCTGTGAGCCTGAAACAAAAAAGCAGAAAGATGTTTCACTTTTCAAAAAGTTTTTTGTTTTTAAATGTACACTTACACTACTATTAAACAAGATATGAGTGGTGGCACTGGGCAAGTGGGCCCAGTATAAGCTGTGAGCCTGAAACAAAAAAGCAGACTGATGTTTCACAGTCACAAAAAGTTTTTTGTTTTTAAATTTACACTACTGTTACACCAGATATGAGTGGTGGCACTGGGCAAGTGGGCACAGTATACGCTGTGAGCCTGGCACACATGCTGGCAGGCAGGCAACTGCAATTAGATTACACAAGCAGACTGATGTTTCACAGTCAAATATTTTTTTAAATTTACACTACTGGTACACCAGATATGAGTGGTGGCACTGTGCAAGTGGGCCTGGCACACATGCTGGCAGGCAGGCAACTGCATTAGATTACACTAGCAGACTGATGTTTCACAGTCAAAAAAGTTTTTTTTTTTTAATTTACACTACTGTTACACCAGATATGAGTGGGGGCACTGGGCAAGTGGGCACAGTATACGCTGTGAGCCTGGCACACACACTGGCAGGCAGGCAACTGCAATTAGATTACACTAGCAGACTGAAGTTTCATAGTCGAAAAAGTTTTTTTTTTTAAATTTACACTACTGTTACACCGGATATGAGTGGTGGCACTGGGCAAGTGGGCCTGGCACACATGCTGGCAGGCAGGCAACTGCATTAGATTACACTAGCAGACTGATGTTTCACAGTCAAAAAAGTTTTGTTTTTTGAAATTTACACTACTGTTACACCAGATATGAGTGGTGGCACTGGGCAAGTGGGCCTGGCACACACGCTGGCAGACAGGCAACTGCAATTCGATTACACAAACAGACTGATGTTTCACAGTCAAAAAGTTTTTTTTTTTAAATTTACACTACTGTTACACCAGATATGAGTGGTGTGGCACTGGGCAAGCGGGCCTGGCACACACGCTGGCAGGCAGGCAACTGCAATTAGATTACACTAGCAGACTGATGTTTCAAAGTAAAAAAAAGTGGTTGTTTTTTAAATTTACACTACTGTTACACCAGATATGAGTGGGGGAACTGGACAAGTGGGCACAGTATACGCTGTGAGCCTGGCACACACGCTGGCAGGCAACTGCAATTAGATTACACTAGCAGACTGAGGTTTCACAGTTAAAAAAGTTTTTTTTTTTTAATTTACACTACTGTTACACCAGATATGAGTGGTGGCACTGGGCAAGTGGGCCTGGCACAAACGCTGGCAGGCAGGCAACTGCAATTAGATTACACTAGCAGACTGATGTTTGACAGTCAAAAAAGTTTTGGTTTTTTTAATTTACACTACTGTTACACCAGATATGAGTGGTGGCACTGAGCAAGTGGCTTGGCAGGCAGGCAACTGCAATTAGATTACACAGGAAAAAAATAAAAATAAATAAAAAATGATGTTCTAGCCCTATAAAGGGCTTTTTGGGGTGCTGTGCTTACAGCTGAGATCAGATGAGTCCTTCAGGACTGTAGTGGACACTGAATATACTAGCCTAGCTATCAATTTCCTTATTAAATCACCAGCAGCTAGCAGCTACACTGTCCCTCCTCTCACTAACAATGCAGCTTCCGAATGAATCTAAAATGTCTGCTGTTCAGGAGCTGGGAGGGTCTGGGAGGGAGGGTCTGCTGCTGATTGGCTGGAATGTGTCTGCAGACTGTGAGATACATGGTCAAAGTTTACTCAATGATGACGAATAAGGGGCGGAACGAACATCGCATATGTTCGCCCGCAGCGGCGAACGCGAACATGCTATGTTCCCCGGGAACTATTCACGACATCACTATATATATATATATATATATATATATATATATATATATATATATATATATATATATATATATATATAGTATTAGGAAGAAGAAAAACAAGGTACTGCAAACTCTGGTTCCAAAGTGGTTATTTTAATGAACAGTTAGGTAAGATACACAGTCACAGTGTGCAGGGTTGGATCTGACGCGTTTCCCGCATGCTCACATGCGCTTCATCAGAGATCTAATGGTGTTCACCTGCTGGCAGGTTAAATACTGGTGTTAGCCAATAGTGTATGAGCAGAGCCTAATAGAAATTGTGTGAATAAAACCTGGTGTGCTAATTGTTTGGTGCAACAAAAGGGAAAAGGAAAATATTAAGTGTTAAACTCTCAAGGGAAAACAGTGTTACTGAACAATAGTCATATAGGCTGTGCATGTGATCAAAGCAATATATTGAAGATGGATATAATAAGAGTGATTTTGTATTTATTTGTGATAATAGCATATTGCTAAAAACTAAGTGCTGGGGTTTGACTTTCTCTGGGGGTTGTGCTGTACATGAGAATGTAAGCACAACATGGTCTAACTATCACCTTGGTGATAGTATGTATTATGTTCTAGGAATTTCCTAGGAATTTTTTTTTAGGGATTTTGTTAATCCCAGAACTCACTGATATATAGGAAATAAGGGGTTGAGCTTAAAGAATAAAAATAAAAATAAAGATGAGAAAAGAAGATAAAGAAATTATAAGATAATAAAAAATTATATAAAAGATTAAAAAAAAAAAAATATATATAAGATAAAAAAAGAGAGGGATTTAGAAGAAAGGAGAAAGGAAAAGAGGTAACAAAAGATAAAAAGGAAAAGGAGAAGAAGGAAAAAGGCTGGGGATAAGGAAGAATAGGAATAGCAACTCTGTTGTTTAAGGGACTAGGGGGCTGTTCTCGCTCATGTCTAATGTTCGCCACTATCTATAGCCAGACAAATGTAATTGTATGATTTAAACTTATGAAGGCTATGTTGCTGGAGATATGAATTTCTAGGTGATAGCACGGTGATCTAGGCGAATGTAGTAGGGTGTGTGTGATATTAGTGAGTGTTTGCTGGGCGCAACATTCTTTTGGCGTTTATGTAGTGAATACTAGTAAATTACCTGTTGAACTCAATCCTGGGTAATCCTATCTGTGTGGGACCCAGGTATTTACCCACATGTATATCTTACACACCTTTTTATCCTATGGTAGAGCGAGCATCCTATAAGTCCAGTGTATGTAATTAAAAATTAATATACTAAGATGGTTGCTATTGGGGGAAAGAGCCCGGAAAGAGTGGGCTATTGTTGCCAAAAGTTGTATAAAATCATTTGGTAAATGATGTGACCTAGAATAAGACCATTAGTCATAAAAAAGATGGTCTCAAGAGTCACAGAGCCTCTGTACTTTTAAAACCAAAAGAAAAAATATAAAGTGATTCACTCTGTGTAAGTGGTACAACAAGGAAACTATAAGTAAAAAAGATATAATATGTGACCAAACAAACACAGTGCACAGAATAAAATTTGCTGTTGGGAGTTGAAATCTAGCTGTTAAATTCTTAGGCAGACATCTTTACCTGTACCCTATAAGCTCACACTGATATTTTTAAATGTATCTAAAAGTGATACACACTATGTAAGTGATACAACAAAGCAAATAAAAAATGTGATGAACCAAGCACAGTGCATTATTTTTATTATTATTATTATCATCGGTTATTTGTAGAGGGCCAACAGATTCCGCAGCGGAGTACAACAAAACAATTATAGGTATTAAATGGGTAGAGGGCTCTGCCAAGAGTTGCACTGTTGTAGTCAGCTCTTAAGAAGGTGATCTACAAACAGCTCGACTCTTAGGCTTACATACTAAGGGGGTTCAGGGGTTAGCAATGGAGGAGAGGAAATGGTATAAAGAAAGGTTAGCATAGGTTGTATGCATCCCTGAACAGTAGAGTCTTTAGGGAGTGCTTAAAGCTTTCAAAACTAGGGTAGAGTCTTGTGGAGCAAGGCAAAGGGTTCCACAAGATGGGAGCCAGTCTTGAGAAGTCCTGTAAACGAGAATGTGAGGAGGTAACAAGAGAGGAGGAGAGTAGGAGGTTGTGAGCGAAGCGAAGGGGACTGGAGGGAGAGTATCTAAAGACAAGATCTGAGATATAGGGGGGAGCAGTGCAGTTGAGGGCTTTGTATGTCAGAGTGAGTATTTTGTGTTTGATCCTAGAGGCAAGAGGAAGCCAGTGATGGGATTGGCAGAGAGGTGCAGCAGATGAAGAGCGCCGTGTATGGAAGATCAGTCTGGCAGAGGCATTCATTATGGATTGTAAAGGAGCTAGGTGGCAGGTGGGGAGACCAGAGAGGACAGAGTTGCAGTAATCGAGGTGGGAAAGAATGAGAGAATGGATTAAAATCTTAGTTGTGTCTTGTGTAAGGAAGTGTCTAATTTTTTAGATGTTTTTAAGGTGGAAGCGGCAGGCTTTAGCCAAGGACTGAATGTGAGGAGTGAAAGAAAGATCTGAGTCAAATGTGACCCTGAGACATCGGGCATGTGGGGTAGGGGTAATGATGGAGTTGTCCACAGTTAGAGAGATTTGGGGTGGAGATTTTGGAAGAAGGGGGGGGGAAATAAGGAGCTCAATTTTGGAGAGATTTGGCTTGAGGTAGTGAGAGGACATCCAGGAAGAAATGTGAGAAAGACAGTTAGTGACACAGGTTAGCAAGGAAGGAGAAAGGTCTGCTGCAGAGAAGTAGATTTGGGTGTCGTCGGCATACAAATTATATTGGAAACCATGAGACTTTTTTAGGGAACCTATAGATGACATGTAGATTGAGAAGAGAAGGGGACAGAGGACAGAGTCTTGCAGTACTCAGACAGAAACTGGTGACGGGGCAGAGGAGGCCCCAGAAAAAGCCACACTAAAGGTACGGTTTGACAGGTAGGAAGAGAGCCATGAGAGGGCTGTGTCACAGATGCCGAAGGATTGGAGGGTTTGGAGCAAAAAGATGGTGGTTGACAGTGTCAAAGGCTGCGGACAGATCAAGGAGGATAAGCAGAGAGAAGTGGCCTTTTGATTTTTCTGTAAGTAGGTTGTTGGTAACCTTAACAATTGCTGTCTCTGTGGAGTGATTGGGACGAAATCCAAATTGCAGTGGGTCAAGGAGGGAGTTTAATGTAAGGAAATGGGATAGGCGTGCATATACTAGTTTTTTGAGAAGCTTTGAGGCAAGAGGGAGGAGGGAAATAGGGCGGTAGTTGGATGGGGAAGTAGGATCAAGGGAAGGTTTTTTGAGGATAGGTGTGACCAGTGCATGTTTCAGCGATGAGGGAAATATACCAGTGCTGAGGGAGTGGTTGAAAATGTGTGTGAGTATAGGGGTAAGGGTAGTAGAGAGGGAGGGGAGCAGTTGTGAGGGGATAGGGTCAAGGGGATACGTAGTGAGGTGAGAGCGCAGTATAAGTGCCAAAACTTCTTTCTCAGTAACAGGGGAGAATGAGCTAAGTTTAAGGTTATGTGGGTTGTGGTTGATTGAGAGCATTTGAAGGGGTGAGAGAAGGGAATTATGTTGAGAGCTGATTTCATTTCTGATGGAGTCGATTTTGTTATTGAAGTGGCTGGCAAAGACTTGAGCTGACAGAAAAGTTGTATTAGGAGGTGAAGGAGGGCGGAAAAGAGTATTGAAAGTGGAGAACAGACATTTGGGGGTTGAAGAAAGATTAGAGATAAGAGTAGAGAAGTAGTGTTGCTTATGGAGATTAAGGGCAGAATAGTAGGAGTTCAAGATGAATTTGTAGTGAAGAAAATCAGCTGAACTCCGAGATTTTCTCCAGTGCTGCGTAGGCACCGTGTTAGAGGAGTATGCCAGGGCTGAGGATGAGTGTGTGATTTCCGAGCTGTGGTAAGAGGGGCCAGAGTGTCAAAGACGGATATAAGGATGGAATTATAGTGGCAGATAGATTGGTCAGGGCAGGAAAAGGAGGAGAAGGATGAGAGGAGAGGTTTGAGGGAGTTAGCAAGCTGTTGCTGATCTAATGACATAATGCTTCTGGGAAGTTGGGTGTGAGGAGTAGAAGGAGAGAGAGTTGTAGGGATGGATGATATGTTGCAAGTAAGGAGATGGTGGTCAGAAAGAGGAAAGGGGAAGTTTGTGAAGTTTGAGAGAGTGCATCAATAGATTAAACTAATAAGGTATACCAAAGCGCCAACTATACGAAGGCTGGGTCTGGACCTAATGCAATATTGTCAAACGATTACAATAAACAATTTATTGAGTACACAAATAAGTTAAAAACATGGATCCATGTATAAACAATCAAATTTATACAACAATAATAGCTAAATGAATAGTTAAAACAAATCGTTATGTAACGGATATAGCATTTAAAATTGTGCAAACATTGCTCTTAAAAATATTCCTAAAAAATTCCAAATTTAGTATAAGGCTCACAACAGAAATTCAACTTTGTGTTTACCATATACACATACACAAATTTGTACAGCAATAATAGCTAAATGAATAGTTAAAACAAATAAATAGCAGATATGGCATTTAAAATTGTGCAAACAATGCTCTTAAAAAATATTCCTAAAAAATTCCAAATTAAGTATAAGGCTCACAACAAAAATTCAACTTTGTGTTTACCACATGCACATAATAGGTGAAATATATTAGTCAGTTATCATGATCTGATCAGATCAATATTTAGTATTGCATATAATCGAGAACATTATTGGTTGGATAATATTATATAACTGACTAATATATTTCACCTATTATGTGCATGTGGTAAACACAAAGTTGAATTTTTGTTGTGAGCCTTATACTTAATTTGGAATTTTTTAGGAATATTTTTTAAGAGCATTGTTTGCACAATTTTAAATGCCATATCTGCTATTTAACTATTTGTTTTAACTATTCATTTAGCTATTATTGCTGTACAAATTTGAGTATGTGTATATGGTAAACACAAAGTTGAATTTCTGTTGTGAGCCTTATACTAAATTTGGAATTTTTTAGGAATATTTTTAAGAGCAATGTTTGCACAATTTTAAATGCTATATCCGTTACATAACTATTTGTTTTAACTATTCATTTAGCTATTATTGTTGTATAAATTTGATTGTTTATACATGGATCCATGTTTTTAACTTATTTGTGTACTCAATAAATTGTTTATTGTAACTGTTTGATAATATTGCATTTGGTCCAGACCCAGCCTTCGTATAGTTGGCGCTTTGGTATACCTTATTAGTTTTATCTTTCCATTTAACAACTAGGTGTCAAATTATCAAAGCCAGAGGTCTTATTTAGTAGGCGCTAGGTGTACTCCACTATCAGAGTGCATCAATAGCTAAAGATCAGGTCAAGGGAGTGACCGTCTTTTTGAGTGGGAGAATCAGTCCATTGTGACAAACCAAAAGAGGAAGTGAGTTGCAGAAGTTGTTTTGCAGAGGAGGCAGTGGGATTGTCAAGAGGGATATTGAAGTCGCCAAGAATGAGGGCAGGGGTGTCTGAGGAAAGGAAATAAGGTAGCCAGGCAGCCAAGTGATCTAGAAATTGAGTTGAGGAGCCAGGGGTCGGTATATGACTGCAACACATGCAGAGAGAGAGGAAAATAAGCAAATCATGTGGGTTTCGAATGATGAAAATGTGAGTGAAGAGATGGTGTGTATTTGTTGAAAGGTGCAATGAGAGGAATTTAAAATACATGGACCACCTCATTGTCTATTACCAGACCTAGGAGTGTGGCTGAAGTGGAGACCCCCATGTGATAGAGCAGCAGTCAATGCTGTGTCTAGGGGAGAGAGCCATGTTTCTGTTAGGGCCAGAAGGTTGAGGGAGCGGGAGATAAAGAGGTCATGTATAGAAGTGAGCTTGTTGCAAACAGAGTAAGAGTTCCAGAGTGCACAAATGAAAGGGGTAGTGACTTTTCATGCAAGAGGAATGTTAGTAAGGTTGGCTGAGTTTTGTTTTCTGAGTCTATGAGATGGTACACATGGATTTGCACAGCTATGCAGTAGTTGGGGACCAGGATTAGGGGAGATGTCACCAGCAGTTAGTAAAAGCAAGAGGGAGAGTGCCATGAGATGAGATGCGGATTTGCAGTAATGAGACTGTTATTTAGACGAGGTGCAAGGGGGAGAGAGAGTGTTTAGGAATAGGTAAAGTTCATGAGCACAAAAGTGAGGTGAGTTTAAGAGAGATGGGCTAATGAACAGTGCATGTGGAGAGGGAGAAGGAGTGCATAGATAGAAATGCAAAAAATATACTTAAATTATAATTCACTAGAAATGAAAATAGATGTAGAAAGTCCACTTTATTTTCTTGAATTATTATGCTATAGTAATAACTTAGGGTGGTTTTCTCAAAAAGATAGAAACATAGACATTGTGCAAAACAGTTTACATATAAAATGATATCCCAATCCGAATCAACGGTACTCACATGGAGGAGAGCTTCTATAGCTCTAAGTTATTGATGTTATTTAAAATCCCACTGGCATAGACCGGAACATGTATTCCAAGGATTTATTACAACATTAAAAATGTTTTTAATTGTATAAAAACAGATAAAACAAAATCCAAACAAACTCTGTAAGATTTGTTTGTATTTTATTTTATCTCTATTTTTTGCATTTCTATCTATGCACTGTGCTTGTTTCATCACATTTTTTATTTGCTTTGTTGTATCACTTACATAGAGTGTATCACTTTTAAATACATTTAAAACATCAGTGGGAACTGATAGCGTAGTGGTCAAGTTGTCTGCCTACGATTTTAACATCTAACAGCTCACATTCTATTGGCTGTTCCAATCAGCCAATAGAATGCGAGCTCAATCCTATTTGCTGATTGGCTTGATTTTTTCACCTTTAATTCCGATTGGCTTATAGAATTCTATCAGCCATTCTGAATTCAAGGGACACCATCTTGGATAATGTCACTTAAAGAAACCTTCATTCGTCGTTTGTCGTCGGAAGAAGAAGATGCTCCGTGCCGGATCTCTTGAAGATGGAACCGCTCCGCGGCTTGGATGAAGACTTCTCCCGGCTTCAATGAGGACTTCTTGCCGCTTGGATGAAGATTTCTCCAGGCAATTGAAAAAGAGCTAAATGCCCTTTTAAGGGCAATGCCCATCCAAATGCCCTTTTCAGGGCAATGGGGAGCTTAGGTTTTTTTTAGTTAGGGTTTTATTTGGGGTTGGTTGTGTGGGTGGTGTTTTTTTTCTGTTGGGGGGTTGTTTGTATTTTTTTTTACAGGTAAAAGAGCTGATTTATTTGGGACAATGCCCCGCAAAAGGCCCTTTTAAGGGTTATTGGTAGTTTAGTTTAGGCTAGGGTTTTTTTTATTTTGGGGGGGCTTTTTTAATTTTGATAGGGCTATTAGATTAGGTGTAATTAGTTTAAATATCTGATGTCTTTTTTATTTTGTGTACTTTAGTGTTTTTTTTTTTGTAATTGTATTTAATTTAGGTAATTTATTTAATTGTAGAGTAAGGTTAGGTGTTAGTGTAACTCAGGTTAGGTTTTAATTTTACAGGTAAATATGTATTTATTTTAGCTAGGTAGTTAGTTAATAGTTAATAACTATTTAGTAACTATTCTACCTAGTTAAAATAAATACAAACTTGCTTGTGAAGTATTTAGTTATTAAAGGGCCACTATACCCAAAATCTTTCTTTCAAATTTAAACAACATTACAATTTACTTCTATTATTTATTTTGCTTCATTTTTTTTTTGCTTCATTTTTTAGATATCCTTAGTTGAAGAAAAAGCAATGCACATGGTGAGCCAATCACCCAATCATCACCTACTGAGCATATCTAGATATGCTTTTTAGCAAAGAATATCAAGAGCATAAAACAAATTAGATAACAGAAGTAAATTAGAAAGATGTTAAGAATTACATTCTCTTTCTAAATCATGAAAGACAAAATGTGGGTTTCATGTCCCTTTAATAGTAGGTTTTATTTAGATTTACTTTTAAGTTAGGAGGTGTTAGAGTTAGGGTTTGACTTAGGTTTAGGGGTTAAAAAATGTAGTATAGTGGCGGCGATGTTAGGGGCGGCAGATTAGGGGTTAATAATATTTAACTAGTGTTTGCGAGGCGGGAGTGCGGCGGTTTAGGGGTTAATATGTTTATTCTAGTGGTGGCGATGTCTGGAGAGGAAAATTAGGGGTTAACAATTTTATTTTAGTGTTTGCGATGCTGGAGGGCCTCGGTTTAGGGGTTAATAGGTAGTTTATGGGTGTTTTTAGCACTTTAGTTATGAGTTTTATGCTACAGCTTTGTAACATAAAACATATAACTACTGACTTTAGATTGCATTATGAATCTTTGCAGTATAGAGTGTACCGCTCACAAAGTCCCATTGAAAAAAGACTTTACGCAAACTGCGTAAGTTAATTTGCTTTAAGGCCAAAAAAGTGTGCGGTGCCCCTAAACCTGCAAGACTCGTAATACCAGCGGTAGTGAAAAAGCAGCGTTATGAGCCTTAACGCTGCTTTTTCACTCATACCGCAAAACTTGTAATCTAGCCGTATATTCTGTGCACTGTGTTTGTTTGATCACATTTTTTAGATAGTGCTCCTTTATGTCATTTGATGGTTTCACAGAAATATGAGTGCAGTCTATAGACCCTAACCTGTGTATATGTATTTGTGTGTGCATGCACATATGCACATACACACACAACACATAGAAAGACATACAGTATACAGCGAGATTAAAAGCAAAATTGGAGAGTTAGTTACAGAATTTGGCCAAATGGTGTTAGCCTGGGACCAAATTAAGGTTTCTTCCTATTTGGGTCTCATACATACACACAATGCATTCCTTTAACCAAACAAACTAAGATACAATAAAGGTGACACATGCCTTTTGTAATTTACCTAGACACACACAAAACACGGAAATGGACTGCACCCTCAAACCAGACTGGGTGCACTTTCCATACAACCGCAAAATTTACCAGCATTCATAGAAAGTTGCACAGCTCTCAGTGTCTCAGGCAGTTAACTTCAGTCAAGCCTGGGTGCAAAGCCTACAGAGAAATTTACAAAACAAAAATGTTAACACTATGCATAGAAAGTCTGATACTCCCTTACAAGCACAAAGCTAGATTAAAAGCAAAATGGAAGATTAAGTTTTACTCTATGTGATTGCAAAAGTGTGCTTGACTTTTTACCTGGAGTAAAATTCAAGTGAAATTTCTCTATTTTCAAACGTTCTATCATGAGCATCCAATGAGCATCCAATCCCCCACCTCATTGGATGCTCATGATAGAACGTTTGAAAATAGAGAAATTTCAAAAGGATCAAAGTATCGCTTTTAGGTAAGAAAAATAATGTACGTTTTAAATTATGCTAAAATGATTACTGTTTCATTATCTGAGTGTATCCAATAATAATACTATAAGGTTTTTATATGGTTATAAAGAATATTTGATTATGTTTATATTGATTAAATGTGGTTAATCACATTAAAATGAATGTCTTATTTATCAAAGCAGCACCTTATGTTTAATGTGAATATGAACAATATTTTCTATAATAACTTCAAATATTGATGAACTTTATTATTGTTCTTATTATTATCAGGTATTTGTAGAGCGCCAACAGATTCCGCAGCGCTGAATCATGTGACCAAGGCACTTCTGTTGAGCAATGGCAAATCTAGTTCATAGCAGCACTGAGCACAGTTGCTAGAGATATGGAGCGGTTATGTTCACAACCTCACATATATAGTTGTTGACACTTTTATAAATGTGGATCTTTGTGCCCTTTTTATCAGTGCTGTTTCAACAGCAGGAATTGAATTATTATTTCCATCAATGTCCAAAAAGATCCCATCCATACCCTACTCAATTTGACAGGAATGTAGATTATGTTACGAAGTACAAACATCTTAAAATCATCAAAGACTGGTAACTGGCATCAACTGATTCAGTGAAAAATAAACTGAAAAACATTATTTGACACTTAAAGGGACAGTCTAAACCAGAATTTTTATTGTTTTAAAAGATAGATAATCCCTTTATTACCCATTCCCCAGTTTTGCATAACTAACACAGTTATATTAATATATGTTTTACCTCTGTGATTACCTTGTATCTAAGCCTCTGCAGACTGCCCCCTCATCTCAGTGCTTATGACAGACATGCAGTTTAGCCAATCAGTGCAGACTCCTAAATAACTCCATGAGAGTGAGCACAATGTTATCTATATGACACACATGAACTAGTACTGTCTAACTGTGAAAAACTTTCAAAATGGTCTGAGCTAAGAGGCGGTTTTCAACGGTTTAGAAATCAGTTTGAGCTTAGCTAGGTTTAGCTTAGTAAAAAATACCATCAAGGGAACAAAGCAAATTTGATGCTAAAAGTAAATTGGAAAGTTGTTTAAAATTGCAAAATTAATTAAATTAATTAAAATTGCATGCCCTCTCTGAATTATTAAAGTTTTTTTTTACTAGATTGTCCCTTTAACCAATAAACTACACTCCAAAAAAACAGACTTTGGGAAAAGCAGATTAAGATTTGGGTTTAAATTAATGATGACTGATATAGGACTAAATCTCCTTAAAGGGACATGGAAGTCAAATTAAATTTTCATGACAGAGCATGTCATTTTAAACATTTTTCCATTTGACTATTATTTGCTTTGTTCTCTTGATATCCTGTGTTAAAACGTATACCTAGATAGACAAAGTAGCAGCAATGTACTTGTGATGAGAGTGGGAAGTGACGTCACCAGATTGGGGGCGGGGCTTAGGTCTGGTTGTCTGTGTCCCAGTTACTTAGTGAGATCAATGCTACCAGATGTGTGTTTCCATGCTCTACAATAAAATAGAGCTGTACCATATTTGCTGTGTCCTGCATGTGTCCTGCATCTTATGACATGGTGTAAGAAGTTCTTGCCTGCGCTTCTGTTTCCTGATCGATGACGATGTCAAAGTTTACCCCACCTGAGCCTTTTGATTTCTCTTAGCCTGCAGCTTGGCCACATGGTGTCAGTTGTTTCAGCGCTTCAGGATTGCTTCCAAGCTGGACAAGGAGAGTGGTGAAGTACAAGTTAATTCTCTTTTATACTCTATGGGGAAAGATGTGGAGCCAGTGTTCAATGCCTTTACTTTCCAAGAAGGTGAAGAATTTGACTTTGAAATAGTTATTAATAAACTCAGCGCGCACTTTGTGCCCAAAAGAAATGTGATTCATGAAAAAGCAAAGTGCTGATCTGAGGTCTGAGTATTGTGGATGAAGTGCAGCAGTTCAGGAGAGCTGCTAGTGAAAAGCACAGTGTGAGCGGTAGACTAAGGTCAGCAGATAGGCCCAGAGGTGAATAGGCACAGCATGCCCGATGCACACAGTGCAACCATGCCCAGGATCAAAGTGTCATATTCCCTGTTAAAGACAAAAGATGTAGGAAATGTAACAGGATGGGCCATTTTGAAGTGGTGTGTAAGACTGAATATATTAAGGAGATGCAGGTGGATAGCGACCAGGAGGGTCAAGAAGTGTCCTTTGTGGGGTCTGTTGCTGAACGGATGGGTTTAGAAGAAGATGATTGGAGGGTTACTCTTACTGTAATGGGAACCAAAGTTGCCTTTAAGATTGACACAGGAGCAGACATCACTGTAATGTCTCTTGCAGCATTCATAAAACTGCCTCGACAGCCCCAACTGGCAAAAGTTACAACAAAAGTCCATAGTCCTGGTGGCTGCATCGATTGTGCGGGGAAATTTCTTGCCAGCTGCGTGTACAAGCAAAGGAAATTCACCATGTGGGTGCATGTGATTAGAGGTCAGTGTGTCAACAACTTATTGAACAGAAAAGCAGCCTGTGGTTTGGGCATAGTAGCCAGAGTTAATGAGATCTCAGAAGATATGTTTGGTGAATTGGGCCTACTGAATTGCAACCCAGTCCGTATTTCACTTAAAGGTGACGCAGTCCCATACAGCATTACCACTCCCTGTAGAATTCCGTTCCCGCTCATGCCTCATGTGGAGAAGGAGCTTCTGTGTATGAAGAATATGGGGGTTATTGAAGTGTTTGTTGAAGCAACTGACTGGTGTGCCCCCATTGTGCCTGTTATGAAGAAAAACAGGATGGTACGCATATGCGTAGACTTGAAAAGGCTGAATGAGGCGGTGAAGAGAGAGAGATATGTGCTGCCGATACTTGAAGACATAGCTCCGAAATTGGCTGGGGCAAAGTTCTTCTCTACATTGGATGCTTCTAGCGGCTTCTGGCAGATACCTCTAGATCCAAAGTGCCGCAAACTGACTACCTTCATTACACCAGTAGGTCAGTTTTGCTTTTGAAGACTCCCCTTCGGGATATCCTCTGCTCCTGAAATCTTCCAAAGAGAAACTAGTTCTCTCCTAAGAGACCACGTGGGCATGGCAGTCGTCATGGACGACATCTTAGTGTATGGGTCTACATTGGAGGAACATGATCAGCGATTGAACTGTGTGCTGCAGACTATCAGAGAGTCCAGGCTGAAGCTAAACAAAAAGAAATGTCCTTCTGATGTACATTAGCTGAGACAAATATAGGGCCTTGTAAATTATGTGGGCAGGTTCCTTCCAGATTTATCCACAATACTACACCCTATCACAGAGTTGCTAAAGAAAGATGTTGCCTGGGTCTGGGGGCCTTCACAGAAAGAATATTTTATGCAGGTCAAGTCATTGCTGGGGTCTGCCCCAGTGTTGGGGTTCTACAACCCTTCTAAAAAGACTGTGGTTAGTGCTGATGCGAGCAGTTATGGATTAGGGGACGTCTTCCTGCAGCTGAATGAAAACAAACTACAGCCTATCGCCTACTGTTCTCGCACACTGACAGCTGCTGAGTCAAAATATGCCCAAATTGAGAAAAAAATGCCTGGCTGCAGTTTGGGCCTGTGAGCGCTTTCAGCCTTCCCTAGTGGGTTTAGAGAAATTTAGTCTGGAGACTGATCATAAACCGCTAGTCCCTCTAATCAACTCCTATGATATTGACAAAACACCCCTAAGATGCCAGAGACTTCTAATGAGCCTGCTCAGGTTCAACGTTCAGACAGTGCATGTGCCGGGGAAACAACTGATTGTGGCGGATACACTGTCCAGGCTTCTGCTGGCTGCTGCTGAAGAGTCTTCAATAGAATCGGATGTGAAAGTGTATGTAGATTCAGTTCTGGCCTCTAAGTCCATTTTTTTCAGGGAAACTAGAACAAATAAAGAAAGAGACATATTTAGATACAGACCTTCAAGAAGTTATAAAGTACATAAAAGAAGGTTAGCCCAAGAGTCGGGCAGCCTGGATGTCTTTAAGTTCTTACCAGTCAGAGAGGTTGCAGCTCACGGAGCTGGATGGGTTGGTGCTGTTCGAAGAACTCATTGTTATTCCTGTCAACATGAGGCAGGAGATGTTAAACAGGATTCATGATGGCCACTTAGGCATTACAAAGTGCAGAGAAAGGGAAGCTATGGCAGTATGGTGACATTGCAAGTCATGTGTCTAAATAAGCCTTTTGCCGGGAACGCCAGCCTACTCAGAGAAGGGAGCCCTTGATTTCTACTTCGCTGCCTGCAGGCCCGTGGCAGAAAATAGCTGCTGATTTGTGCGAACTGCACAGAAAAAAGTTCCTAGTCATGATCGACTACTATTCCAGGTATTTGGAAATTGCACCTTTGAATTAAATTACAAGTCAAGCCGTTATTATTAGAACAGTGACTGGAAGTATGGGTAGAATAATCCCATGGTCACTGTGGACTAGGGTAGTCTACCCCGATGTTCAAGTCAGAATGTAATTCATGTTGTTTATATTTTCTGTAACTTGTTATCTGTTATATACTATACAAAAATGTTGTTGTATACCTTGTTATTTGTTATATTCAAATGAAAAAAAAAATGTATGCTTCATCATTGAAAAGGGGGGAAGATGTGATGAGAGTGGGAAGTGACGTCACCAGATTGGGGACGGGGCTTAGGTCTGGTTGTCTGTTTCGTAGTTACTTAGTGAGATCAATGCTACCAGATGTGTGTTTCCATGCTCTACAATAAAATAGAGTTGTATCATCTTTGCTGTGTCCTGCATCTCATGACAGTACTACTATGAGCTAGCTGCTGATTTGTGGCCGCACATATTTGCTTCTTGCCATTGGTTTAGCAGATGTGCGCAGCTAGCTCCCAGTAGTGCATTGCTGCTTCTTCAACAATGGATCCCAAGATAATAAAGCAAATTTGTTATTAGAAGTATATTGGAACATTGTTTAAACTTGTCAGAACTGTATGATCTATATGAATCATGAAATAAAAATATTGGGTTTCATTTATCTTTAAAAGGATATAAATTCAAACCTTTTTTATTTCAAGATTCAGACCGACCATATAATTTTAATCAACTTTCCAATCTACTTCTATTATCAATTGTGCTTCATTCTTTTTGTATCCTTTGTTGAAGGTGTTACAATGCACTACTGGGAGCGAGCTGAACACATTGGTAGAGACAATTATAAGAGGCAAATATATGCAGTCACCAATTAGCAGTGAGCTTCAAGTTGTGAATTTATGCTCCTGAGCTTACCAACAAATGCATTTCAGCAAATATTAGGAAGAGAACCAAGCAAATCTTTACTATAATTGCGTTTGTAATGCGTCCGTCACCATCGCCAGTTGTGCACGCATCCTCAAAGGAATGTTGGCTGCGTGAGACAGCCAAAAGAATGTTGGTGGATCGCAGGTGGATCGCAGGTGGATTCTTTCACAACCCTGCCATTTTTGGAATCCACCTGGATGCAGCGTAGGCAAACAAAGCCTTAAAAATAAAACATGCAACCGCCCGCATAAAATTACTAAAAAATACGTAACGGCACGCAAGAAATACATTTTAAAGAAATGCAGCACAAAGTTTTAAGAAAAAGAAACTAACCGCCCGCACGAAGTATAAAAAAAAATAAAACTGCACGATGTATTAGGAAAAAAATAAACATAACCGCCATACTAAGTATTAACAAAAACACAGAAACTACATAACTCTTACATCGCCAAACCCCCACAATGCCAACTAAATAAATTACAATATTAACCCCTAAACGTTAAACTCTACAAACGCCAACTAATTATACTACTAACCCCTAAACCGTCAAACCCCACACATCGCAATAAACCTAATTAACCTAACAACCCCTAAACCGCCAAACCCCACATCGCAATAAACCTAAGAAACCTATTAACTCCTAAACCGCCAACCCCCCACAACACAAATAACTAATTTAATTACTAAGTCCCCTAACCTAATACCCCCTAAATTAACGCCAATTACAACAAAATTACACTTATAATAAAAAATAAATAAATAAAAACACCCCCTAATCTAAACTAAATTACCAATAGCCTTTAAAAGGGTCTTTTGTAGGGCATTGCCCTAAATTAAACAGCTCTTTTTTACGTTTAAAAAATTCTAAATCCCCCCTAACAGTAAAAAAACCCCATTCACCAAACCCCCCAAAATAAAAAACCTAACACTAAAAAACCTAAACTACTTATTGCCTCTATAGGGGCATTTGTATTGGAATTGCCCTCAGCTCTTTTACAGCCCATTAAATCCCTAATCTTAAAAAAATCCTAAAACTAAGCCCCAAATAGGTACTCACCGTTCTTGAAGTCCTGCGGAGAAGGTCTGCTACCAGGCAGTTCCATCATTTTCTATCTTCATCCGAAGAGAAGGCGGTGCAGAGCAGAGGTGCGGAGCTGGCTTCCCCGATGCACAGATCCTCCATGGCGGCCCTCAGCGGCGATGGTTCTCATCGGCATGGAGGCTCCTCTTCATGTGATCGTCCATTAAAAACTGAAGATTGAATGCAAGGTACCCCATATTCCTCTTGGCTGAAATTTTGAAATCAGCCAATAGGATGAGAGCTACTGAAATCTTATTGGCTGATTTTAAAATTTCATCCAATAGGAATCCAAGGTACCCCAAATTGATTGCAGTACTATCTATTCAATTTTTAGTGTACTCCGAAGATCGGATGAAGAGGAGCCTCCATGCTGCTGAGGATCGCCGCCATTGGAGACCTTCGGTGAGGACCCCCACTGAGAACCATTGCTGAGTACTGCCGCTCTGGTTCCGCGCATCGGGGAAGACCGCTCCATACCTCCACTCTGTGCCGCCTTCATACAGAATGAAGATAGAAGATGATGGAGCCGCCTGGAAGAAGACCTTCACCGACGGTTTTCAGGAATGGTAAATACCTATTTGGTGATTAGTTTTAGGATTATTATTATTTTAATTTTTTTAATTTTTAAGATTAGGGATTTTAATGGGATGTAAAAGAGCTGATTGCCCATACAAATGCCACTTTAAGGGCAATGGGTAGTTTAGGTTTTTTAGTGTTAGGTTTTTTTTTTTTATTTTGGGGGGTTTAGTATTAGATTAGGGGGTGTTTTTATTTTGGGGGGATTTTTTATTTTGATAGGGGTATTAGTTTTGGATAGCTTTTTTTATTTCTTTCTGTAATTTTACAGTTAGATAATAAAAGTGCAAAATCCTTTCAGCAGTTTAGTAGCTGATAGTTGTATTTCAGCATCAAAAGAAACAAAACTATTAATCTCTACTAAACTATAATATATACACTGTTGCAATATTATCAAATTTTTTTGTTTCCTGTCATAATGCTAATTGCTGATGACTAAAGATGTGCATTTATTTTCATATGAATGCACATTTGTGACGATTTAATGAAACGAATATCCGAATGAATACACAAATAATCAGTAGTGATGTCGCGAACCTAAAAATTTGGGTTCACGAACAGCGAACACGAACTTCCCCAAAAGTTTGTGAACCGGGCGAACCGCCATTGACTTCAATGGGCAGGCGAATTTTAAAACCCACAGGGACTCTTTCTGGCCAAAATAGTGATGGAAAAGTTGTTTCAAGGGGACTAACACCTGGACTGTGGCATGCCGGAGGGGGATCCATGGCAAAACTCCCATGGAAAATTACATAGTTGATGCAGAGTCTGGTTTTAAGCCATAAAGGGCATAAATCACCTAACATTCCTAAATTGTTTGGAATAACGTGCTTTAAAACATCAGGTATAATGTTGTATCGATCAGGTAGTGTAAGGGTTACGCCCGCTTCACAGTGACAGTACAAACTCCTGCAGCGGGTACAACATCATCATCATCACACCGTACGTCCATGTGTGTAATGCTGCCTGACTGAGACATATCCCTGTTAACTACATCCTCTGGCAATAATGGTTGCGCATCACTCATTTCTTCCAACTGATGTGTAAATAACTCCTCTGACAGATCAAGTGAAGCGGCTGTGGTGCTAGTGTTGGTGGTGGCGGCAGGTGGGCGAGTGGTAACTTGAGAGGTGCCTGAAGCTAAGCTGGAGGAGGATGGTGCGTCAAGGTTCCGAGCGGAAGTTGTAGAAGATTGTTAGCCAGTCAACTATGTCCTCAGAAATGTTCGAGTTCGGGGTACGTGGCCTCTGAACACTGGGCATTATTCTAGGGCCAAAGGGAATCACAGCACCATGAACACGATGGCCCCTGCGGGGTGGCCTGCCTCTGCCTGTCATTTTTTTTTCGATTGGTGGTACTATGCGTGCAAGCTACTGTGACAACAGATATGAGTAGCACTGTGCACTGGTAGAAGTTGGCAGAGTAGACGCTGTAGGCCTGACACACACGCTTGCAGACAACTAACTGCTATTCAATCTATTACAGTCAAAATTGTATTTATTTTTTTAAATGTACACTACTGTTACACCAGATATGAGTTGCACTGTTGTGACACTGTGCCCTGGCAGGCACTGAAATGCACACGTGTGAAGGAAACTGACTGCTATTATTTAACACAGTCAAAAAAGTGTTGTTTTTTTTAAATCTACACTACTGTTACACCACATATGAGTTGCACTGGGGTGACACTGTGCCCTGGCAGGCAGGCCCTGAAACGCACACGTGTGAAGGAAACTGACAGCTATTATTTAACACAGTCAAAAAAGTGTTGTTGTTTTTTTTAAATCTACACTACTGTTACACCAGATATGAGTTGCACTGGGGTGACACTGTGCCCTGGCAGGCAGGCACTGAAACGCACACGTGTGAAGGAAACTGACTGCTATTATTTAACACAGTCAAAAAAGTGTTGTTTTTTTTAAATCTTCACTACTGTTACACCAGATATGAGTTGCACTGGGGTGACACTGTGCCCTGGCAGGCAGGCACTGAAACGCACACGTGTGAAGGAAACTGACTGCTATTATTTAACACAGTCAAAAAAGTGTTGTTTTTTTTAATCTACACTACTGTTACACCAGATATGAGTTGCACTGGGGTGACACTGTGCCCTGGCAGGCAGGCCCTGAAACGCACACGTGTGAAGGAAAATGTCTGCTATTATTTAACACAGTCAAAAAAGTGTTTTTTTTTTTTTTTTAAATCTACACTACTGTTACATCAGATATGAGTTGCACTAGGGTGACACTGTGCCCTGGCAGGCAGGCTCTGAAACGCACATGTGTGAAGGAAACTGACTGCTATTATTTAACACAGTCAAAAAAGTGTTTTTTTTTTTTTTTAAATCTATACTACTGTTACACCAGATATGAGTGGTGGCACTGGGCAAGTGGGCACAGTATACGCTGTGAGCCTGACACACACGCTGGCAGGCAGGCAACTGCAATTAGATTACACAGGAAAAAAAAAAAGCAGACTGATGTTCTAGCCCTAAAAAGGGCTTTTTGGGGTGTTGTCCTTACAGCAGAGATCAGATGAGTCCTTCAGGACTGTAGTGGACACTGAATACACTAGCCTAGCTATCAATTTCCCTATTAAATCAGCAGCAGCTACACTGTCCCTCCTCTCACTAAGAATACAACTTCCAAATGAATCTAAAATCGATGCTGTCCAGGAGGTAGGAGGGTCTGGGAGGGAGTGTCTGCTGCTGATTGGCTGGGATGTGTCTTCTGACTGTGAGGTACAGGGTCAAAGTATTACTCAATGATGACGAATAGGGGGCGGATCGAACATCGCATATGTTCACCCGCCGCGGCGAACGCGAACATGCTATGTTTGCTGGGAACTATTCACCGGTGAACTATTTGCGACATCACTAATAATCAGTATTCATTCATTTACTTTTTTTTTTAAAGTGGTTAATACTTACCTTAGTGCACCCTCCATGCTCTCCAAAGCACATTAGGATAAGTATTGTAGCTACAGGTGAACCTTTCACCTGTAGCTTTGAAACATTTGCGTTAGTTTTAATGAAAACAAATGTAAATGTTTAACTAAAATTCAGTGTTTTTTAAAATAAACGAATACTGAAAAATAAACATAACTGCCCGTACTAAGTATTAACCACAAAAACAGAAGCTACATAACCTTTACACCGCCAAACCCAAATTGATTTCTGTACCTTCTATTTAATTTTGAGTGTATGCCGAAGATCGAATATAGAGGAGCCTCCACACTGCTGAGGATTGCTGCCACTGAATTACCTCCTGAGGACCGCCACTGAGAACCAGCGCTGAGGACCGCCGCTCCGGATCCGTGCATCGGGGAAGAAGGCTCTGCACCTCCGCTCTGTGCCGCCTTCGCACATGATGAAGATAGAAGATGATAGAGCCGCCTGGAAGAAGACCTTTACCGCTGGACTTCAGGAATGGTGAGTACCTATTTGTTGATTAATTTTAGGAATATTTTTTTATATTTTTTTTTATTTTTAAGATTAGAGATTTAATGGGCTGTAAAAGAGCTGATTGCCCTTTTAAGTGCAGTAAAATAGCTGAATACCCTTTTAAGGGCAATGTCCATAAAAATGCCCCTTTAGGGGCAATGGGTAGTTTAGGTTTTTTAGTGTTAGGTTTTTATTGGGGTATTAGTTTAGTTTTAGTTTTTTTATTTTGGATAGCTTTGTTTATTTTTTTCTGTAATTTTACAGTTAGAAAATAAAAGTGCAAACTCCTATCAGCAGTTTAGTAGCTGGTAGTTGTATTTCAACATCAAAATTAACAAAACTATTAATCTCTACTAAACAATAATATATACACTATTGCAATATTATCACTTTTTTTTTGTTTCCTGTCATGATGCTAATTGCTAACTAGAGATGTGCATTTGTTTTCATATGAATTCACATTTGTGATGATTTAATGAAACGAATATCCGAATGAATATACATATAATCAGTATTCAGTCATTTACTTTTTGTTTGCTTTTTTAAGTGGTTAATACTTACCTAAGTGCACCCTCCATGCTCTCCAAAGCACGTTAGGGTAAGTATTGTAGCAAAAGGTGAACCTTCCACCTGTAGCTTTGAAACAATTACATTAGTTTTTATGAAAACAAATATAAATGTTTAACTAAAATTCAGTGTTTTAAACTAAACGAATACTGAAAAGTGCAGCCACTGAATATTTGGGGAAACAAATTTCCCTGAATATTCGGAACAGAAATTTCATCCAAAATAAAAAAAAATCTATTATGCGAGTTAACTAATAAGAAGAGTGGGTAGACTCATTTTTCCCTCCAATACTGATTAATTAATCTTTTGATTAATTAAGGCCACTTAAAAAAATAATGTAAATAGGAGGGAACACAGGACTATGCCTACACTGAGAGCAAGACTAGAGTACTTGATGGACATAGTTGCAATGGTTGTTAAAGGCTGAATATTAATTATGCTGAAAAATAGATTAAAGGGACAGTTCACCCAAAAAAAAATATCCCATTTAAATTGTTCCCAATGATCTATTTTACATGCTGGAGTGTATTAAATTGTTTTAAAGTAGCTCCTTTACTCCTATTTTTGCATTTGAAATAGCTGATATAGCCTGTGGTATCCCAACTTATACTGAAAAATTGTATACTTGAGTCTAGGATATTGAATAGCCTAAGTAAACACAGCCAGCAGAAGAAACTACACTCTCAATGGGGTGCAGGATAGTTAATTGTTCTCTCTAAGTATTTGGCTTTGGTTTTACAGACAAATATAAGATAAGGAAGCAAGTGTGTGTACACAAAGTGATAACATAATGAGATATGATATTACCTGTAAGCTCAGCCCATTGTAAAAGGTTGTGATTTAAAAGGACAAAGCCAGCTTCTTCATATACACAAATTAACCTGAAAATGCAATTTTTCATACATTTTATACTCTGCAGCTGGTATAACAGGTCATTGAAAATACACTAATATAAAAACAGTTTTACAGTGTACTGTCCCTTTAAGGTAAGTGGAAGAAGTTTTAGGGGGTTAAATGTTTTTTCAAGGATTGAGAGAGTAGAATTGAAGAAGTTTGCCTTGAGGAGTTCATAGTAAATTATTTTGGATACCATGTAGGGATTTTCTTAGGGGATTTCAATTATTGAAAATAGAGTTGTAAGTGGGTCCAGGATAATTGCAGTGGAAAAGGGCTATTATTTGAGTGGTAAAGGCTACAAAGTATGTGTGTGTGTGTGTGTGTTTGTGTGTTTATATGTGTATATGTACATTATAGCCCTTTACAGACAAACATCTTGTCATATACCATATACCATTTTTTTTAGCAATATTTATGTGAATAATTTATTTATAGTGTATACATAAGTGTAACTGTATATTAATGTATTTATGTTGTGATTGGTGCAACTTTTTTTTAACTCATTTTACTTTAGGTTTTCATTTTCGCTATTAAAGGGACAGTCTAGGCCAAAATAAACTTTCATGATTCAGATAGAGCATGTAATTTTAAATAATTTTCCAATTTACTTTTATCACCAATTTTGCTATGTTCTCTTGGTATTCTTAGTTGAAAGCTTAGAAGTTATCTGGGAGCAGGCACTGATTGGCTAAACTGCAAGTTTGTCAAAAGAACTGGAAAAAGGGGCAGTTTGCCGAGGCTTAGATACAAAATAATCACACAGGTTAAAAGTATATTATTATAAATGTGTTAGTTATGCAAAACTGGGAAATGGGTAATAAAGGGATTATCTATATTTTAAAACAATAAAAATTCTGGTGTAGACTGTCCCTTTAAGATGAGCATAAAATATACAAACGTTAGCGTGTCACTTGTAAACTAGCTCTAAATGTTTTGTTAAGCCTCAAATAAAATTGAAGTGCACTAAGAGCTTCTATAATTTTTAGACATAATCTCAAATAGACTGGTTAATTAATAAATAATAATATAGTTCAATACTATAATTTGATAATGAAGGGGAATAATGGTAATTAATTGGTCACCCTGTACTTTGTACTTCTCTTACACACATATTCAGTTTAAATGTTAATTGACAGAAGCTGGAACGGTTATGAAAACTTTCTTTTATGTCAGCTTTGTTTCTTATTTTCTTATTCCATTAATAAACCTCAAAATGTATAATTCATTTATGTAGCCTATCATATAGTCTCAAATCCTAGAGCAACTCTTTTTTTTATTGGAAATTAGAAACCTGACTGAAATAAACTGGCAAAGTATGAACCACAGCTTCAAACAAATAGCAGCATTTAACAGGTTGATTGAATCTCTGCCAAAAACATTTATGTGATATATTCAGGTAAAAGGGATCAAGCCATGATTAATTTCATGCTCTGTAAATACTATTACTTTGTATCCATCAAACAGTAATTCCCTTATATTGTTCCTATATCAATACAAAAAATAATAATTCAGAGACTCAAATATCCATACAGCATAAAGAGGATTACTGTCACAATATATTATCAAATTGCAAATCCTATCAATTTCTTATCCATTAATGGCCTGATACAAATTTGTACTCATGACAATTATAACAGCTTGTTGTATCTGGGATTTTACACATTTTGGAATTGTATTGTACACATGCAATAATAGTAATAATAATAATAATAATAATAAAGTAAAAAAGCTAAAATGCTAAATATGCAACAAAAATGTATAAAAAGTATTTGTATGATACATATATTTTGCTACTAAAATATATTTTTTCACTTTTTCTAAACCATTCAGTGTGTTAAAAGAGCTGACAATTTAATCTAATTAAATATACATTATATGGATTAATTGTAATCTTGCACTTGTTTGCAGTAGATAACAATTTTCTGAATGACATATGGAATTGTCAGGGTATATTTCTAGCTTTTCATTACCTCTTGATAGCAAAATGAAATCATTAACTGATTGTGATTTCATCGACATTGCAAATGGCACATCTGCAGCCATTAACAATCCAATAATTATCAAATGATAAACTATGATCAAGATTATCGATTTCATATCATCTTATATATTTTTTCAATTATTTTTTTTTAAATGTCTCAGCAATCATAAATGAATATTCCTGTATTCTTATTAAAGTTGTGTCGTTTCATAGTTTAAATGTGTGAGTTGGTTTGTATGTTAATTTTTGTATTAAATCAGAAGCAATAGTATTTATTTATATGTGATTAGAATATGCACAAAAAAATTAACATTGGGTTAACATGTAAGATATAACTTTTGAAACAGGTAAAATGAGTTTTCAATAAGTCAAGATTAGAATAGTCCAAATATGCTTAAAAAGATTTACATGAAATTAATTCTCTGATTGACTGGAATATTTCTGTTGAATTGTTTAAATGAAAGACATAAGGTTTGTGCCACGAAGAGACTTAAAAAGATAAAAATAAAAGGTTTACAGCATATTTGTCTAATATATTGGCATAGCTCTGAATTTGTAAATGATAGCATTTTTGATAGATTAAAGGGATCTTAATCATAATTCAGATCACAGTCTTAACATAGCCCAAGATTGCAAGTTGTGCAGTATGGCTTTGCCGCTTAAAAAATGGCCTTTGAGTGCGGAATGTTCAGCTACTCTGTATTACAAGTCACATGGTATGGCTTTACCGCAATCTTTGTGGCCTATACCACAATGATCCATTCCGCGTTCAAAGATCTGTAGTTATGGATTTTGCGAAACAAAAAAGTTTCACAAAACCCATAACAAGTATGTTTAAAAATACACTAACACCCATAAATGACACCATTAACCCCTAACAAGCCATCCCCCAGCATAGCAACTAATAAATAAACCTATTAACCTCAAAACCGCTGTCCCCCCACATCGCAACTACTAAAATAAACCTATTAACCCTAAACTAAGCACCCCCTAACTTTAAATTAAAGTTACAATATACAAACTACCTTAAAACAAAACAAAAAAAAACTGTGAAAAAAATAAAACCAAAGCTTAAACTACAAAAAAACCTAACATTACAGAAAATAAAAAAAATCTAAAATTACACAAAATTAAAAAAAAATCTAACATTACAGAAAAAAAACCTAACATTAAAAAAAAATAGCTAAGATTACAAAAAAAAAAAAAAACTAACATTACAAAAAAATAACAAATGAAATTATCCAAAATAAAAAGTTAATCCTAATCTAATACCCCCTTAAACAAAATCCCTAACCCCCCCCTAAGCTATAAATACATTACCAATAGCCCTCGAAAGGGCCTTTTGTAGGGTATTGCCCTTGCCCTAAGTGTAACAGCTTTTTTGCACTGAAAAAATACAGTGCCCCCTAAAATTACACCCCCTCCAAAATAAATAACACCTAACTAGGGGCATTTGTATGGACATTATTTTTTTTTTGGGGGGGGGGTTGGGGGGGGTTATTTTTTTAGATTAAGCCTTTTTTATTTTTATGGGCAGTAAAAGAGCCGATTGCCCTTTTAAGGGCAATGTCCATACAAATGCCCCTTAAGGGGCAATGGGTAGATTCATTTTTTTTTTTTTTTTAGTTATGTGTTTTTTAATTTTGGGGGGTTGGGTTGATGGGGGGTTGTAATTTTAGGTGGTACTATGCATTTTTTTCAGGGCAAAAGAGCTATTAAACTTAGGGCAATACCCTACAAAAGTCCCTTTTAAGGGCTAATTGTAATTTATTTAAAGATTAGGGGGGTTTATTTCCGGGTGTTTTTTTAAGGCGGTATTAGATTAGGAATAATTTTTTATTTTGGATAATTTCTTTTGTTGTTTTTTTTATTATTTTTTGTTATTTTTTTGCAATT
Organism: Bombina bombina; assembly: GCF_027579735.1. Classification (NCBI taxonomy): domain Eukaryota; kingdom Metazoa; phylum Chordata; class Amphibia; order Anura; family Bombinatoridae; genus Bombina; species Bombina bombina. The sequence goes on from NC_069500.1 coordinate 393,963,558, forward strand.
TTAGCTGTTTTTTTTATAACTTTAGTTTTTTAAAATGTAAGGTTAGATATTTTATTTTCTGTCATTTTTATTTTTTCTTTTATGTTATTTTTTTGTAGTTTAAGCATAGGTTGTTTTTTTTTACAGATACATTTGAAATTTGTTTAAGGTAGTTAGTATAATGTAACTTTAATTTAAAGTGAGGGGGTATTAGGTTTAGTGGTTAATAGTTTAATTTAGGTGGTCACGATGTGGGGGAATGGCGGTTTAGGGGTAAATAAGTTTATTTTAGTAGTAGCGATGTGGGGGGCTGAATTAGGGGTTAATAGGTTTATTTTAGTAGTAGCGATGTGGGGATGGTGGCGGTTTAGGGGTTAATAAGTTTATTTAGAGTTAGTGATGTAGGGGGACGGCGGTTTAGAGGTTTATCAGTTTATTTAGTATTGGCGATGTGGGGGGATGGCAGTTTAGAGGTTAATCAGTTTATTTAGTGTTGGCGATGTGGGGGGACGACGGTTTAGGGGTTATTAGATAAGTGGTTTATGTTAGGGTGTTAGGTTTTTGTAAAACTTCATTTTCTCCATAGACTTTTTTCCCCCACGTTATTCTCCATTGATCTCTATAGGGGAATATGTGCACGAATACACCAAGTCAGAACTTGGATATTGTGCGGTATGCTGCTTAATGCACCATACCACAAACAAAAGAAAGTTTTTTGGGGATTTGTAATGGCGGCGCTATGATAATAGTGGTACAGCCCCATTGCGTGTGGTGTGTACGCATCAGGTTTGTCGCACAACTTGTAATCTTGGTGTTGGTGAGGAAGTTGATGGGTTATGGAATAAGATGTACTTAGTTTCTTTACATTGATATCATACAACCTCAAGTACAAGTACTTCCCATTATTTCACTCATATTTATTTCTGAAGTGTGCTATAATATTTAAAATCTTAATAGTGTTTGCTTGTAAAAAAAATAAATGAAATAAAATAAGTAAACAAACAAACAAAAAATTTCCTACAAGAGCTTTCAGCCATGATTTATATGTAAGTTTTATTTTCTTGAAGCTATTATCAATACGCTTTTGTATATTAATCTTCTTTCTCCTGTGGTGAATCTGATTTGACACAATAAAGTATATTCCATGACTGTCAACATCTCCTGTTGGGAACAATATTGATTCAGTGTATATCAGGCATTGTAGAGTCTACTGCTCTAGTGAATTAAACTTCTTTATTGAATAAAATTTGCTGTTGTAAAATAGCTGTTGGTGGATTGTAAGAGATCCAAATGGAACTGTGGAAATTCATTACCAGACAGATGGCCTCCTGAAATATATACATACACACATATATATATATAGTAAAGTCTCCTTATTTCTTGAATTTCTGTAAATAAAGTTTGAACATTTAGCATTGCTGAGATATATATATATATATATATATATATATATATATATATATATATATATATATACATATATATATATATATATATATATATATATATATATATATATATATATATATGTGTGTGTTCCTTACGTATTACCCCTTATATTATGACTTAACATAAGGGGATGTGAGTAAGGGGTTAATATTGATACAAAGCTTATATATTGCCATTCCTTTAAGCAACAAAGTAAACTTTAGTACTCAGTACAAGTATGACAAGATATATATAAACTAGTTAACATAGATTTATATGACATTGGTGATTTGTGTGTTAATTGCGCAGTAAATGTATATACAAGTAAGACTCTGCAGATTATAGCAAAAATATATCACAATGCAGTCTCAGCACAAACGCTGTACTCACGAGGAGAATGGAGGATGCAGTCTGAGATCGGTTGAGACCGGAAGCAGCTGAAGGTGACGTCACCCGGTGTTCAGTGAGGCTGTCAGGTCTGGAGATAGAGCGTAGTAGCAGAGGTAACTGCACAGGAAGCAGGGAGAGTGTTGTCAGAAAACACTGAGCAACCAGGTAGGCAGATACTGCAGGAGAAATCCAGCTGAAGTTAATCCCTTAGTAGAAGGGGGAAGAAAACAGCTGAGTTCAGTAGCAGTGTAAGACAGGCTGATACAAGGGTGTGACCAGAATACCAAGCAATGTATTCTGGGAGCACCTAGACTTTATAGGATTATGGGATAAATGTCTTAAAGGCACAGTACACATTACAGATCACCCCTCCAAAGATGAACACCACTGGGGTTCATGGATGAGGACGTTCAGGATTCCGCCGATGAAATAAGGAAACCAAACGTGGAGCAGATAAATTCGAAGCCGGCTCCCAAGAATCGTCGTCAGAGGTGTATCCCTTCCAACGAATTAGATATTGTAATCTCCCAGACACCTTTCGGGAATCCAGGATACTCTGTACTTCAAATTCACGTTCTGGCTCAATGGGAGGTACCACAGGCAACTGATCCACCACTGTTCGTAATGATTTATACGGTTTCAAGAGGGACACATGAAAAGTGGGGTGTATTTTATAGTGACTAGGCAGCTCCAAAGTTACAGCATTTTGATTGATCACTTTTTGCACAGGGAAAGGTCCTATGAAGAACCTATTAAATTTTTTCGAGGGAGCAGTCAAATGTAGGTGCTTTGTGGACAACCATACCAGATCTCCTGGTTTGTACTCGGGTGACGGTTGGCGCCGCAAATCATAAAACTTTTTCTGTCTTTCTTTTGATGCCTGTATGTGATTTGCAGTTATAGTGAAGGTTTCAGCAATAGTATTAACCAAGTCATTAACGACTGGGGAACTATTTTCTCTTTGCTCAAGATAATTGAAAGTGGGATGAAACCCAAAATTGGTAAAAAAAGGGGTACTTTATATAAGAGTTCAAGGAATTATTGTGAGCAAATTCTGCCAATGGCAGTAGATCTGCCCAATTATCTTGTTGTTGAGTGGAAAAACATCTTAGATACTCTTCTAACCATTGATTTGTGCGCTCAGATTGGCCATTTGTCTGTGGATGGAAGGAGGTACTCAAGCGTCTAGTAATGTTTAATGTTCTACAAAGATCCTTCCATAAGTTTGAGGTAAATTGGGTTCCTCTGTCAGTTGTTATAGACAGAGGTAACCCATGTAATTTGTAAACATTCTGAATGAATAAAGATGCAGTTTCCAAAGAAGTTGGTAACTTGTGGTACGGAATAAAATGGCACATCTTGGAGAAAAGATCTACCACTACTAAGATGGTATTGAAAGATTTAGATGGTGGTAGATCCACAATAAAATCAGCTGCTATATGCGTCCATGGCCTTTCTGGGATGGGCAAAGAAAGTAGCTGTCCATAAGGTTTTTGCCTATTAATTTTACATGTGGAACACGTTTCATAAAGAGAGACATTTTCTTGTACATCATTCCTCATTTTAGGCCACCAATAATTGCGTTTAATCAAATCATAAGTATGTTGTATACCCGGGTGACCTGATAACTGTGAGTCATGAAAGGTTTGTAGGATAGTTTGTCTTTTCTGTGGAGGAACGTATATGTTATCTCCGTTGTAGTATAAACCATCGGTTTTTCTAATTAAATTTTCCTTTGGATAGGTTACATCAAGAAGCTGTTCGCTTTTGAGTTGTAATTCTGCTGGAATGGTTATTCCAAGGCAAGGGGTAAAACATTCTCTTGGTATCACGGAACCAAATGAAGGTTTGATCTGAGGTTTTTCCATAAGTCTCGATAGAATGTCAGCTTTTCTATTTTTACTCGCAGGTCTATACGTGAGTATATACGAAAAGCGAGAGAAAAATAAACTCCAACGCACCTGCCGTGCTGTGAATGTCTTATGTGTCTTTAAGTATTGGAGGTTTCTGTGGTCTGTAAAGATTTGTATAGGATGTTCTGTACCCTCCAAAAGATGTCTCCATTGTTCTAGAGCTGACTTCATGGCTAACAATTCTTTTTCTCCTATATGGTAGTTAAGTTCTGATGAAGTTAACACCCTAGAATAATATGCCACAGGGTGTATAGGAGCTGAGCTAGTTTCTTGTTGAGATAAAATTGCACCAATTGCATATTCAGAAGCATCTATTTCTAGAATATAGTGATATTTTGGATTAGGGTATTGCAGTATAGGTGCTGTGGTGAAACTGTTTTTTAATGTTTGGAAAGCTTGATCAGCTTTTTGTGTCCAAAGGAAAGGTATAGTACTCTTAGTTAACGATGTTAAAGGTTTGGATATTGAAGCAAAGTTTTTAATAAATTTCCTATAGAAATTTGAGAAACCGAGAAATTTTTGAACATCTTTCTTGGTTTTAGGTGTTGGCCAGTCTTGGATAACCTGTACTTTTCCATTATCCATGGATATACCATCTGGTGTTATATGGTAACCTAGGAAGGTTATATCCTGGCTATGGAAGATACATTTTTCAAGTTTGACATAAAGATGGTGAGCTTGTAATCTGGAAAGAACTTTCCTTACATGCATTACATGTTCCTGTAGGTTTGATGAATAAATTAAAATATCATCTAAATAGATCACAATGCAGATATCCAAAAGATCTCTAAAAATATAATTGATAAATCTCTGAAAGGTTGCGGGAGCATTACATAGCCCAAAGGGCATCACAGTATATTCATACAACCCGTATCGCGTTCTAAAAGCAGTGAGCCACTCATCTCCTGGTCTCATGCTAATAAGGTTGTACGCCCCTCTTAGATCTAACTTAGTATAGATAGTTTTTCCCTTCAACCTTTCAATCAGTTCAGGTATCAGGGGCAAGGGGTATCTATTTTTGACTGTTGTTTTATTAAGTTCCCTATAGTCTATTATAGGTCTTAAACTTTGATCTTTATTACGTACAAAGAACATCCCTGCTCCTGCAGGTGAAGTCGAGGGACGTATAAACCCTTTACGCAAATTATCTGTCAGATATGTTTTTAGTTCCAATAATTCAGGTTCTGAGAGGGGGAAAATATGACCATAAGGTATGTCAGAACCTGGTATCAAATCTATTGGACAGTCATAAGATCGATTGGGAGGTAAATTTTCTGCCTCCTTTTTACTAAAATCAGTGTATTCAGGTGGTATAGGATATTCTGCCACCGTCATGATTGTAAAATTCTGGTTACAAGTGTTTTCACAGTATTCAGAATTAAATGCGACACTACTTGTTTGCCAGTTAATGGTAGGTTGATGCAATCTCAACCATTGTAATCCCAAAACAACTGGGAAAATAGGAGATGTTAAAACATCAAAAGAAATATATTCTTTATGGTCATTAGATATCATAAGTAAAGGTATTGTCTCATGTGTTATGGGACCTGATTCTAGTTGATTGCCATCAATTAAACGTACTGACACAGGTATGGTTTTTTTAATTAAGGGTATTTTATTAATCTTAACTATATCAGAATCAATGTATGACATGAAAGCTCCCGAGTCAATAACAGCGTCAAGCGGATGCTGATGGTGTTCCCACTGTAGAAAAATAGGAAATTTTGTATAAGTCAATTTTTCATTAGGAAAAGAGAAAATCAATGTTGTGTCATGTCCCTTACCTTTCTTAGGTTTTTTAAGGATAGAACAACTTGAGACTTCATGCTCCTTGGAAGCGCAGTACAGGCATAGATGGTTTTCTTTTCTTCTTTGCTTTTCTTCAAATGATAGAGGGCCCCTTATTACCCCTATATCCATAGGCTCGTCACCTAGCCTTCCTGGAGTGGGGTTTGTGTGTGCATCTCTATGTCTGGTTGGATTATCTACAGTGTACCTTTCTCTTTTCCTTTCTCTTATCCTATGGTCTATTTTAATAGCTAAGTGCATCAGCTGCTCCAAATCTTCTGGGATATCCATTCTGGCTAGTTCATCTTTAATGAGCTCAGAAAGTCCCAGTCTGAACTGATTTCTTAATGATATAAGATTCCATTCTGAATCTTTTTGCCAAATCTTAAATTCAGATATATAGTCTTCTACAGCTCTCTTGTTTTGTTTTAATGCTCTCAATTTTGTGTCTGCAGTGAGCTGTCTGTGTGGATCCTCATACAGAGTAGATAAGGCTTTAAAGAATTCATTTGAAGAATTTAGTATAATATCATTCTGTTCATATAAACTGTCTGCCCATGCTCTGGGCTCTCCTCTTAAGTAAGAAATAATTGTTAAAACCTTAGTTCTTTCATTTTGAAATGTTTTAGGTTTCAAGGAAAAGAAAAGTGTGTAAAGAGTTAAAAAACTGTCTGTATTGCTGTCTATTCCCTGAGAATATATCAGGAGGACTGACAGGAGGCTCTGGAATTGTTTCAGAGTGAGGTTGCATTTTATTCAAACCTTCAGTAATTATTCCCTTAAGTGTTTGATTCTCAATTTGCAATTCTCTCAGCCCTTGACTAAGCTGATCTACTCTTTGTCCTAAAGTTAGTACTTGATTATATAACTCCTGGGGATCCATCATTCTTTTTTATTGGCTTGGTATTTCCTGTAATGACCCAAATAACACTTATGATTGAATGAACAAAAGTTATAGTAAAGTCTCCTTATTTCTTGAATTTCTGTAAATAAAGTTTGAACATTTAGCATTGCTGAGATATATATATATATATATATATATATATATACACATATATATATATATATATATATATATATATATATATATATATATGTGTGTTCCTTACGTATTACCCCTTATATTATGACTTAACATAAGGGGATGTGAGTAAGGGTTTAATATTGATACAAAGCTTATATATTGCCATTCCTTTAAGCAACAAAGTAAACTTTAGTACTCAGTACAAGTATGACAAGATATATATAAACTAGTTAACATAGATTTATATGACATTGGTGATTCGTGTGTTAATTGCGCAGTAAATGTATATACAAGTAAGACTCTGCAGATTATAGCAAAAATATATCACAATGCAGTCTCAGCACAAACGCTGTACTCACGAGGAGAATGGAGGATGCAGTCTGAGATCGGTTGAGACCGGAAGCAGCTGAAGGTGACGTCACCCGGTGTTCAGTGAGGCTGTCAGGTCTGGAGATAGAGCGTAGTAGCAGAGGTAACTGCACAGGAAGCAGGGAGAGTGTTGTCAGAAAACACTGAGCAACCAGGTAGGCAGATACTGCAGGAGAAATCCAGCTGAAGTTAATCCCTTAGTAGAAGGGGGAAGAAAACAGCTGAGTTCAGTAGCAGTGTAAGACAGGCTGATACAAGGGTGTGACCAGAATACCAAGCAATGTATTCTGGGAGCACCTAGACTTTATAGGATTATGGGATAAATGTCTTAAAGGCACAGTACACATTACAATATATATAATGCTATTTGATTGTTTGGGAGAGACTGTCCAGTGTAAGAAAGTTTTTTACTGAGCCAAAAGGTACGGAACTGTTGTATAAAGTTCTCACTTGTGTATGGTAGACAAAACAAACAAATCTACCCAATTGTGTCCACAGATAGCAGTGTCCCAAAACGGATTTATAGAATGGCAGTCTCTCCCAAACAATCAAATAGCATCAGATATATTGTTTCCTGTGACATACAGCTTTAAGCATTAAAGTGCACACACTCGGTAGGAATTGCAAGTAAAATGCGAGCAACCCGGTGCTCCAGCAACAACAGCCATGCATTCCTTACTGCTCCGTAGTGTGTCCAAGCCGTGGGGTCACTTCCTAATACCTCCGAAAACTTGTTCAGGTATCCGCTGTACGCACACGTCATGTGCTCCGCCTGCCGGTTGAAGTGGGAGGGAGAGAAAAGGGAGATAAGGGGGCGTGTCCAGGCAGCCCCGACGCAGACAACAAACAGCCGTGATATGCGCCCAAACTGTTACTGCTTCTAATTGTGAATGTGTGAGAAAGTCACCATGCTCCCATTCTGCCCCTGGATTTTCAGGCAATGTAGAACAAATGAAGAAAGCGGACAATCCAGGGCAAGTTAAAAACAATATCTTTTATTCACCAACAATAAAAGGGTCCAGGAGGGTCCATATACAGGTTAGCAAGGCAACACAGGCAAAATGAAAGCTAACATGTTTCGGCTATACAGCCGTAATCATAGCTAATTCAGTATACCTGTGGTGCCTTTTTAAAAGCAAAACAAGAAAATAATTGGTCAATCAATACAACCAATGCCTGTGAAGCCTAGCCACCACCTTTAGGATTAACCCTTAATGCAGAATCAATCTCATTCAACAATTCTAAGTAATAAGATTGGATATAGGCAGTCCAATAAAGATAGTATTAAAGTGTTATGTAACATAATACATTTAAATAATAATAAATACATACATGATAAAGTATATCAAATATATATATAAGCAAAACAGTTCAAACAATCAAATGCTCATTATGTTTATCATTATTATCCTAAAACTTTCCACAATATGTATTGCAAATACCCTAAGAAGGAGAGAAATATACACACCAATTTAAACAGTGCAAAATGTTTTGCAAATACCCTAAAAAAGAGAGAAATATACACACCAATTTAACAGTGCAGAAGGTTTTCCAAATACCCTAGAAAGGAGAGAAACATACACACTAATGCAAACAATGCAAAAATAAGGCTAACAAATACCGGTACAAAAGTGTACAGCGTAGATCACCTGTTTGCTGTCTAACTCAAACAAATATATATATATATATATATATATATATATATATATATATATATATATATATATATCTCAAATGGCAGCAAACTTGCTGGCACTCAAAAAATGTTTCCCTATAATTTGTGACAATACACACCATATTAAAGATGGCGTGAATGAATATAGAATTACATACATATTACTACATGCAACCAACATGTTAAAAAATGTTGTGTCACAAATATAGAGAGATTATACTTGGTTGACAGCAATAAGACCAAGTGGTCATATTAATATGGAATACGTGCACCAAACCGAGTTCCCAATTGGAACAAGGTTCTAAGACCAACTAAACTGACCGCCCATCTAGTAAGTATCCCAGAGGTGGTAAAGATATATTACATGACGGCCAATATGCCCTTAAGGTTCCTTATTTTTATTTACTTGTATATAGTTCAGATATATATTTCAAGTATATATTTTTCTCTCAAATATACAGCTCAACACAGAGTAGTCAAAAATCAACCACTGGAGACTGAGTACACAATTGAATATAAATATATTCAAGTTTCCCATATAGAGAAACTTAGTTAGATTATTTCCAATAGTTAATTAAATCGTACTCTGAGTTTAGCCCCTTTGGTACTCTAGTTTTTAATTTAAAAACCCCAAAAATTTCACGTTTGCCCAGAATTTTATCCCTGTCACCTCCCCTGAGGGGGGATTTGATATATTCAATGGCTTGCCATCTGAAGGTGTCATTTCTTTTGTGATGTACATTCTTGAAATGTTTGACAAGGGGGGTAGTAGCCTCACCCAGTTTAATGGTTGACAAATGGTTCCGTATTCTGGTATTAACCTCAGTTGTCGTAAGACCTACATATTGCAGGCAACACTCGACACATGTAATGAGGTAGATGACATAGGAGGATGTACAGTTGAGGCAGAACTGGATTTTAAACTCCTCTCCTGTGACTAATGACCGGAACGTATCTGAAAAGATAGAAAACTCACACGGTCTGCAACTAGACCTGCCGCATCTGTACATCCCCCTATGCGTAAGCCATGCACTTGGGCGATCTCTAGTCACTGGTGGAATTTCTGAAGGGGCAACCCAATTACCAATTGTCTTACTGCGCCTATAGGAGCAGCGCAAACCTCTCTCTACTCTGTTCTGTAGTTTGTCCTCAGCAGCCAACATGCAAAAGTGCTTATTGACTATTTTGCAAATATCCTGGTATTCGTCACTATAGTCCGTTACAAATGTAACTTTGGACGACACCTGTGCAGATGATGTCCTAACCCTCCTATCAATCCTATCCATGCATTCCTTACCGCTCCGTATTGTGACCGAGCCGTGGGGTCACTTCCTCATACCTCCGAAAACTTGCTCAGGTATCCGCTGTACGCACACGTCATGTGCTCCGCTCGCCAGTTGAAGTGGGAGGGAGAGAGAAGGGAGATAAGGGGGCGTGTCCAGGCAGCCCCGACGCAGACAACAAACAGCCGTGATACGCGCCCAAACTGTTACTGCTTCTAATTGTGAATGTGTGAGAAAGTCACCATGCTCCCATTCTGCCCCTGGATTTTCAGGCAATGTAGAATAAATGAAGAAAGCGGACAATCCAGGGCAAGTTAAAAACAATATCTTTTATTCACCAACGATAAAAGGGTCCAGGAGGGTCCATATACAGGTTAACAAGGCAACACAGGCAAACTAAAAGCTAACATGTTTCGGCTATACAGCCGTAATCATAGCTAATTCAGTATACCTGTGGTGCATTTTTAAAAGCAAAACAAGAAAATAATTGGTAAATCAATACAACCAATGCCTGGAGGAATATTCTGATTATACGAGTACATTTATCAGCTTTGGACTCAGAGCCACGAGATTCCTGTTGACCCATAACTATTTCCATTTTAAAGGCAGGTTTTTTCTCCAGAGATGTGGAACCGCTATGGGGGCAAAATTTGCCCCGTCCTTTGCCAACCTGTATATGGGTTGGTGGGAGCGGTCCCACATCTATGGAGATAAAAATACCTACAAGGTCAATGTGGTGCTATATAGGCGCTACATTGATGACCTGCACTTCATTTGGCAAGGGTCTCAGTGTGAGGTTGAAGGGTTTGTACAGCAACTTAATACCAACAATGTTGGTCTTAGGTTTACATTTGAAAGTCAGTTGCGATCTGTGAATTTTCTTGATATCACACTGACGGAAAATGCCAATGGACATATTTCCATTGATCTGTACAGAAAACCCATAACTAAAAATACTCTTTTACATGCGAGAAGTTGCCACCCGAGGCATGTCCCTTTTGCAGTTGCAAAGGGGCAGCTAATCAGGGTGAAGAGGAATTGCTCTGATGAAATTGCATATACAGAACAGAGCAGGACAATGAGGGACCGTCTATACCGTAGAGGTTACTCTAGACATGTTATTGACAGGGCCCAATTGCAGGTGGATAGGATTGATAGGAGGCACCTGTTAGGAGAACCAGAGAGGGTTAGGACATCATCTGCACAGGTGTCGTCCAAAGTTACATAGGGGGATGTACATATGCGGCAGGTCTAGGTGCAGACCGTGTGAGTTTTGTATCTTTTCAGATACGTTCCGGTCATTAGTCACAGGAGAGGAGTTTAAGATCCAGTCCTGCCTCAACTGTACATCCTCCTATGTCATCTACCTCATTACATGTGTCGAGTGTTGCCTGCAATATGTAGGTCTTACGACAACTGAGGTTAATACCAGAATACGGAACCATTTGTCAAACATTAAATTGGGTGAAGCTACTACCCCTCTTGTCAAACATTTCAAGAATGTACATCACAAAAGAAATGACACCTTCAGATGGCAAGCCATTGAATATATCAAATCCCCCCTCAGGGGAGGTGACAGGGATAAAATTCTGGGCAAACGTGAAATTTTTTGGGTTTTTAAATTAAAAACTAGAGTACCCAAGGGGCTAAACTCAGAGTACGATTTAATTAACAATTGGAAATAATCTAACTAAGTTTCTCTATATGGGAAACTTGAATATATTTATATTCAATTGTGTACTCAGTCTCCAGTGGTTGATGTTTGACTACTCTGTGTTGAGCTGTATATTTGAGAGAAAAATATATACTTGAGAAAAATATATACTTGAAATATATATCTGAACTATATACAAGTAAATAAAAATAAGGAACCTTAAGGGCATATTGGCCGTCATGTAATATATCTTTACCACCTCTGGGATACTTACTAGATGGGCGGTCAGTTTAGTTGGTCTTAGAACCTTGTTCCAATTGGGAACTCGGTTTGGTGCACGTATTCTATATTAATATGACCACTTGGTCTTATTACTGTCAACCAAGAATAATCTCTCTATATTTGTGACACAGCATTTTTTAACATGTTGTTTGCATGTAGTAATATGTATGTAATTCTATATTCATTCACGCCATCTTTAATATGGTGTGTATTGTCACAAATTATAGGGAAACATTTTTTGAGTGCCAGCAAGTTTGCTGCCATTTGAGATATATATATATATATGTGTTTGAGTTAGACAGCAAACAGGTGATCTACGCTGTACACTTTTGTACCGGCATTTGTTTGCCTTATTTTTGCATTGTTTGCATTAGTGTGTATGTTTCTCTCCTTCCTAGGGTATTTGGAAAACCTTCTGCACTGTTAAATTGGTGTGTATATTTCTCTCCTTCTTAGGGTATTTGCAATACATATTGTGGAAAGTTTTATGATAATAATGATAAACATGATGAGCATTTGATTGTTTGAACTGTTTTGCTTATATATATATTTGATATACTTTATCATGTATGTATTTATTATTATTTAAATGTATTATGTTACATAACACTTTAATACTATCTTTATTGGACTGCCTATATCCAATCTTATTACTTAGAATTGTTGAATGAGATTGATTCTGCATTAAGGGTTAATCCTAAAGGTGGTGGCTAGGCTTCACAGGCATTGGTTGTATTGATTGACCAATTATTTTCTTGTTTTGCTTTTAAAAAGGCACCACAGGTATACTGAATTAGCTATGATTACGGCTGTATAGCCGAAACATGTTAGCTTTCAGTTTGCCTGTGTTGCCTTGCTAACCTGTATATGGACCCTCCTGGACCCTTTTATCGTTGGTGAATAAAAGATATCATTTTTAACTTGCCCTGGATTGTCCGCTTTCTTCATTTGTTATATATATATACAGTCCTCACATTTTTTAAGATTCACTATGGCTAAATAATAGGTGTTTTTACCAAACAAACTCAGTTTAACATTTATCTACCTTAGAACCTACAACCCGAGGTTTGAAAGATAGCTTTTAGCTTTATATCAGGCCAGTTAACATATTGAGCTATACAGCATAGCATCAGATATGGCTTTCTAATCCCATCACACATTTTCTTCTAGTGTTATATTCAACTGAAAAAAGCTAGTAAATAATTTGAATCTAGCTTCAATTTCTAAACCAATTCCTGTAAACTGGTGTGTTGGGTAAGTAAATTTAACATTAAACCAGAATTCCTTCCTATTCTACTATGACGTGTGTTTGTGTACTGACTTGTATTGTTTTGTAAAAGATACATATAGGGTAAATAGATAAAAGGTATAGTACTTTCAGGCGTTAAAGACAATAATAGTGCAGATTTAAAATGTTGTTTAAATTATAAAAGCAGTGAGCAGAATTTAGAAATATCTTCAACCTGGTATGTATTTACCAGTCATTAAAATGTAATCTGATATTTCAAGTGACTTGATCATCCTCCTTTGGGCTAGATTACAAGTGAAGCACTAAATTATTGCACTCCTGCAAACGGGCAAATTATCCCTTTTGCGGGAGTGCAATAATTAACAAGCCATTACAAGTGTCAGATTATTGCTACCGCGACCTCATGGTAGCAATTAGCACTCCGAAAATTAACCAGAGATTAAATATCTGGTTAATTTTCTAAAAGTGCCCCAAATGCCCTCAAAATAGAGGGCAGTGTAGTTTTTTATTTAAAAAAAAATATATATATATATAATTTAAAAAAAAAAAAAAAAACCTTCACTAGCCAGTTTTGGAACTTTAAAGTTGGGGCAGTGGGGTGTTAGAAAAAAGATGGCACTGAAAAGTGCCTTTGCATTGCGGTCAATGCGAACTGTGTGTTCCCATAGACTGCAATGTAAATATATATGTATATGCTTATATATATATATATATATATATATATATATATATATATATATATTTTTATGTGTTAATATCTGTATATACACATATTAACACATACATACAGTATACATAGTTATAAATACTGTATATGTTTAAAAATGCTGCCTATGAATGCGCTACTTATTCTGTGACGGCATCATACCAAGGATCCAATAGGAGCCTATGGAAGCACGCTCTCATGAGCACAATGCTTCCTAGCAATGAGAAAGCGAGCTAATGTTTGCATTGCGATTAACCTGTAATAGCCGCGCACATTATTGTGCTCTGGTATTACAAACTGGAGCGCTACTATTGCTTGCATGCAAACAATATTTAGCGCTTCACTTGTAATCTGGCCCTTTGTATTTTACTAAATACACAACCTTCTTTGTCTGTTTGATCATATCCAAATCACACTTTTATTACCTACTAATCACTAATTATCTTCCATATAGATTCCTTCTGTAGATATACTGTATCAGTCAATACTTTTTTAATTTTGTGTCTCTAAAATAATGAATACAAAAAATGACAACCTCAGCTGGTCTGACCATCACTCTGTCAGAATCCAAGTAGCCTTTTTGGCTACTTCAGCTTTTCACCCTTCAGGGCGACTTCCTGAAGAATTGGTCTCTTCTCCTGAGGTTATCGATCGCGTAACCATGGAGAGTTTTATTGCCGTCAATGACAAAGGGTCATTAGATGACCTTAATTGTTTTTATGCATGGGGTGTTTATTAAGGAAGGAGATACCCAAATAAATAAGTGAGGGGCAACATTGGAGCAACTCTATATCTCTTTACACTCCCTTCAAGGCACACATAAATGGACACGTAACCAGATGGTCCTCCAACAAATTAATGTGACTGAGGAAAGCATTACTCAACTTAAATACAAATGTATACAGGAATAGCTACACTTTCATAAAAAAAAATTACTATGCAAAAGCAAATAAAGCAGATTGACTCCTTGCAATAAAATATGTCAACACACTATGCAAGTAAGTATTTACTATATTAAAGAACCTAATGGGTCTCTCCATTATCTAATAGAAATTGTTAAGGCATTTACATTTTCTTATACTGCCTTATATAACCTCAATAAAACACCTATTATCAAAGAGCCCACTACTGAACCTATTCAGAAATTCTTGTCTGTACTTACAGCACATCAAAGACATGCTAGATGCCCCTATACCTCTTGATGAGGTAACATTTGCCATTAAAACTTTGAAGGTTCACAAATAGCCCGGACCAGAAAGATATATGGGTATCTTTTATAAGACTTCCAAAGCTCTACTATCTTCATTTTCAAGAGACTCGTCTCCTTGCTGAATAGTTTGAGCACTTTTTCCAAAAGACTCAATCACTGCCTCCATTATAGAAATGTATAATTTTGTAAAGGGATCATAATGTGTGTAAACATTTGCACCCCATTTCCCTGATTAATCTAGATGTCAAGCTCTTTATGAAAATGTTATTGACAAGATTGAATCATGTGTTACCAGACCTTTTGGACTGAGATTAGGTTTGCTTCACTCCGGGTAGACAGGGTCCAGAAAACACTTGATGCTTACTGAATATCTACTTTGGAGTCAGTTGCCAAGGCCAGCCCTGCTCCACACTCACATTAGATGCGGGAAAGCATTTTATCAGAAGAACTGGTCATATATATATGCAGTCTTTGCTAAATTTGGAATCCCGATTCACTTCCAACAGTGTATTAAAGCCATCTATTCATCCCCTTTAGCATTAGC
The DNA here is from genome assembly GCF_027579735.1 of Bombina bombina. Taxonomy (NCBI): domain Eukaryota; kingdom Metazoa; phylum Chordata; class Amphibia; order Anura; family Bombinatoridae; genus Bombina; species Bombina bombina. Next base: position 393,979,052 of record NC_069500.1, read on the forward strand.
GAGAGGATCAGACATCTGTTCTTTGCCTTTCCCCATAACTAATGGTAACCGACACTGGTTCACCCTTACTATAGAACTGCGGATGGAAGCCGTTAGAACTGATCTGGCAATGTAACTGTTTTTCTTTCAGACCTGCTTATCTATTTTTCTAAACTATACAAATTTGCCCCTTTGCAGGCACACATTAAGATATTCCACGTTAATATAGCTCTCCACTCATAATCTGTCCTGTTTTGTATGTGCTTATTGTGTCTCCCTAATATAGCTGCTGACACATTCCCTATTCAAACATTAGGTGGTCTTCTACAGGCTCTTCCTGATACTTTTCTCTGGCAACCCTCTGGAAATTCTAATATCCAAGATATCTTTTCACATGCAGAACTGACTACATTGGCTCAACTCAAGACCCAATGGGATCTACTTGGTCCTTCATCCTTTTAATTTTTGAGAGTGCACATTTTTTTCTGTGTATGGAGGTTTCTTACTTCTCCATTAAGACTATTGGCAGACTCGGAGAAATAATGGTTGTCTCATAAGACAATACAATGATCATTCTATATGTTTTATGTAGCTATCCTAAGCCCACCCATATTTTATGTCAGCTTATATCACTGCTTAGGATCAGACATTACATTTTACTGCTGAGAAGAGTGAGTGGTCTAGAACTGCTAAGTGCACTAATACTTCCCTACACTGTGTTACCTTGTACAAATTATACTTAAAACTCCTTATCCAATGGCATTTAAAACCACTCCATCTATTTAAAATGTCACAGCTTAATTCTCCTCTTTGCTGGAGGAATTGTGGTGGGCTAGGTTCTCCAGCTCAAATGTGTTGGGAATGCCTTCAAAATGCTGCACAGTTGTATCAACCTTGATTGTCTCAACAAGTGCTCTTTCATATTTTTCAAAAAACGTTTTCTCTTTCTCAGCAATTCTTCTGTCTCTACTTATTTACTGCAGCAAAATTATAGAAGTAAAAGATATTATAACTTTTTTGGAATTGATGGTAGAATATGTCATCTGTGTTCAACACAGAATGCAAAGGTGAGTTTTCCTGAGACCACTCCAATTCTTCATCTGCAGCCAGAGTTTATCTTTTAATTATTACTTAAAAAATCCCTCTATTGAGAATTTTTCCACACCTCTATACTACATACTCCTTCCCTAACCCTCCTACCCCCTTGTGAGGGGAGGGAAAAAGGAAAAAGAAAGAGAAGTAAGAGAAAAAGAGAAATATCACCTTTCTATCCTATATATCAAGCTACCTACTAATGTATTTCTACCTTATAGACTCATTTCATTTCTATTCCACTCTTGACTTTTGTTTCATTGCTACAAGAGGCCTTGTCCTAAAATTGCTCTACAGTTTATGGTGTAGTAACCTTGTCAAACAATCACTGATAAGAATACAATGGTCCCTTAGCTTTAGTTTCTACAATGTTTCAAGGTTTATTCCTGTGTTCTACCTCTGTGCCCAGTTTATATACATGTATATATTTGTTTATACATTTTGTAGCTGGAATATATGTTCTAATCAGAATGCAATTTCATCTATTGCCAATGCTAATTACTATCTTATGTTTGTTGATCTTGTTTCTATATTTCACACACTGTTATGTATCCTCTAATGTGATGCTATGTATGTAATTTGTATATATTGGGTTTCATGTTAAAAAATAAAAATAAAAAGATAACCTTTTGGAAAGAAATGTTGCAGAGGACAGTTCCTGTATTTCTGTCTTACCTATAAAAAGGTGTTAATTGCAATTTTTTTTTACAAAACTGACTAAAGAAATTACCCAGAAGAATGAAAAAAAGAACCATTTAATGACCATATTATTGCCTAGATTTAGAGTTTTTCGTTAGAAGAGGTATGTTAGCTATGCGTGGTTTTTTTCCCCCGCACCTTTTAAACAACGCTGGTATTTAGAGTTCTTTGAAGGGCTGCGTTAGGCTCCAGAAAGGGAGCGTACAGGAATATTTACCGCCACTTCAACCCTCAATACCAGCGTTGCTTACGAACGCGGCCAGCTTCAAAAATGTGCTCGTGCAGGATTCCCCCATAGGAAACAATGGGGCAGTTTGAGCTGAAAAAAAACCCTGCAAAAAAGCAGCGTTCAGCTCCTAACGCAGCCCCATTGTTTCCTATGGGGAAACACTTCCTAAGTCTGCATCTAACACCCTAACATGTACCCCGAGTCTAAACACCCCTAACCTTACACTTATTAACCTCTAATCTGCCGCCCCCGCTATTGCTGACCCCTGCATATTATTATTAACCCCTAATCTGCCGCTACTTACACCGCCGCAACCTACATTATAGCTATGTACCACTAATCTGCTGCCCCTAACATCGCCGACACCTATATTATATTTATTAACCCCTAATCTGCCCCCCCCCCCCAATGTTGCTACTACCTAGCTACACTTATTAACCCCTAATCTGCCGACCGGACCTCGCCGCCACTATAATAAATGTATTAACCCCTAAACCGCCTCACTCCTGCCTCAAAAACCCTATAATAAATAGTATTAACCCCTAATCTTCCCTCCCTAACATCGCTGACACCTAACTTCAAGTACTAACCCCTAATCTGCCGACCGGACCTCACCGCTACTATAATAAATGTATTAACCCCTAAAGCTAAGTCTAACCCTAACCCTAACACCCCCCTAAGTTAAATATAATTTAAATCTAACAAAATAAAATAAATCTTATTAAATAAATTATTCCTATTTAAAGCTAAATACTTACCTGTAAAATAAACCCTAATATAGCTACAATATAAATAATAATTACATTGTAGCTATTTTAGGATTAATATTTATTTTACAGGCAACTTTGTATTTATTTTAACCAGGTACAATAGCTATTAAATAGTTAATAACTATTTAATAGCTACCTAGTTAAAATAGTTACAAAATTACCAGTAAAATAAATCCTAACCTAAGTTACAATTAAACCTAACACTACACTATCAATAAATTAATTAATTAAATAAACTACCTACAATTATCTACAATTAAATCAACTAAACTAAATTACAAAAAAAAAAAAAAACACTAAATTACAAAAACAAACAAACACTAAATTACAAAAAATAAAAAAAGATTACAAGAATTTTAAACTAGCCAATCCGATTGAACTTGAATCTGATTGGCTGATTCAATCAGCCAATCAGATTTTTCCTACCTTAATTCCGATTGGCTGATAGAATCCTATCAGCCAATCGGAATTTGAGGGATGCCATCTTGGATGACGTCCCTTAAAGGAACCTTCATTCGTAGTCTAGTCGTCGGGAGAAGAGGATGTTCCGCGCCGGTGGTCTTGAAGATGGAGCCGCTCCTCGTCGGATGGATGAAGATAGAAGATGTCGCTTGGATGAAGATGTTTGCCGGTCCGGATGTCCTCTTCTTGCCGTATAGGATGAAGACTCTTCTGGACGGTTCGGTGATACCCGGCGTGGTGAAGATAAGGTAGGGAGATCTTCAGGGGCTTAGTGTTAGGTTTTTTAAGGGGGGTTTGGGTTAGATTAGGGGTATGTGGGTGGTGGGTTGTAATGTTGGGGGGGTATTGTATGTTTTTTTACAGGCAAAAGAGCTGTTTTCTTTGGGGCATGCCACGCAAAAGGCCCTTTTAAGGGCTGGTAAGATAAAAGAGCTGTAAACTTTTTATTTTAGAATAGGGTAGGGCATTTTTTTATTTTGGGGGACTTTGTTATTTTTTTAGGGGGCTTAGAGTAGGTATAATTAGTTTAAAATTATTGTAATCTTTTTTTATTTTTTGTAATTTAGTGGGGGGGTTTTGTAATTTAGTGTTTGTTTTTTTTGTAATTTAGTTTAGTTGATTTAATTGTAGATAATTGTAGGTAGTTTATTTAATTAATTTATTGATAGTGTAGTGTTAGGTTTAACTGTAACTTAGGTTAGGATTTATTTTACTGGTAATTTTGTAATTATTTTAACTAGGTAGCTATTAAATAGTTATTAACTATTTAATAGCTATTGTACCTGGTCAAAATAAATACAAAGTTGCCTATAAAATAAATATTAATCCTAAAATAGCTACAATGTAATTATTATTTATATTGTAGCTATATTAGGGTTTATTTTACAGGTAAGTATTTAGCTTTAAATAGGATTAATTTATTTAATAAGATTTATTTTATTTTGTTAGATTTAAATTATATTTAACTTAGGGGGGTGTTAGGGTAAGGGTTAGACTTAGCTTTAGCGGTTAATACATTTATTATAGTAGCGGTGAGGTCCGGTCGGCAGATTAGGGGTTAATACTTTAAGTTAGGTGTCAGCGATGTTAGGGAGGGCAGATTAGCGGTTAATACTATTTATTATAGGATTTTTGAGGCGGGAGTGAGGCGGTTTAGGGGTTAATACATTTATTCTAGTGGCGGCGACGTCCGGTCGGCAGATTAGGGGTTAATAAGTGTAGATAGGTAGCGGCGACGTTGGGGGGGGCAGATTAGGGGTTAATAAATATTATGTAGGTGTCGGCGATGTTAGGGGCAGGAGATTAGGGGTACATAGGGATAATGTAGGTTGCGGTGGTGTGCGGTCGGCAGATTAGTGGTTAAAAAATTTAATTATAGTGGTGGCGATGTGGGGGGACCTCGGTTTAGGGGTACATAGGTAGTTTATGGGTGTTAGTGTACTTTAGAGCACAGTAGTTAAGAGCTTTATGAACCGGCATTAGCCCATAAAGCTCTTAACTCCTGATTTTTTTCTGCGGCTGGAGTCTTGTCGTTAGAGTTCTAACGCTCACTTCAGCTAAGACTCTAAATACCAGCGTTAGAAAGATCCCATTTTAAAGATAGTATACGCAATTGACGTAAGGGGATCTGCGGTATGGAAAAGTCGCGGCTGAAAAGTGAGCATTAGACCCTTTCCTGACTGACTCTAAAGACCAGCGGGAAGCCAAAAGCAGCGTTAGGAGCCCCTAACGCTGGTTTGGACGGCTAACGCAGAACTCTAAATCTAGGCGCTAGTGTGGATGGCATTGAGTAATAACAAATCATTAATAAATAACCCTTAGATAAGGTACATTTAGTGAGCTTTCATTAAATATATTTAACATTTTGGTTGACCATTCTCAGCAACAGAACTGTAACTACTAATTAGTCATTCATTTTCCCAACTAATGTGGGAATTACAGTTTTTCAAAGGAAATGCTCTTTTGAAAATGCAATATTTGTTAAAGAGATAACAAAGGAATATGATAGCAAATAGATGTGCCATTCTTTCTTAAAAATACAAGCATCATGCATACTTAATATTATTAATAATAATAATAATTATTATTATTATTATTATTGTAATGATTATTAATGTTTTGTCATTGTTGAAATATCAGTGGCATAAATGTCCTCACTTATGTACATATTTTCAAATTTTAATTGTTTAAGTATTCTCAAATATTAGCATTTCGGTTAAAAGGGATACTGAACCCAAAATCTTTCTTTCATGATTCAGATAGAGCATGCAATTTTAAACAACTTTCTAATTTACTCCTATTATCAATTTTTCTTCATTCTCTTGCTATCTTTATTTGAAAAAGAAGGCATCTAAGCTAAGGAGCCAGCATTTTTTTGGTTCAGTCCATGGACAGCACTTGTTTATTGGTGCTGTCCAATCAGCAAGGACAACTCAGTTTGTTCAACAAGAATGGGCCGGCATCTAAACTTAAATTCTTGCTTTTCAAATAAACATACCAAGAGAATGAATAAAATTTGAAAATAGGAGTGAATTAGAAAGTTGCTTAAAATTGCATGCTATATCTGAATCATAAAAGAAAAAAAAATTAGTTTAGTGTCCCTTTAACTATTTTATTACAAAGTTTGGTAAAAAAAAAAAATGATAAAGAAAAATAACATATTTTTCCATTTTATCTTTTTATTTGATTATGTTGTAGATACATTAGCAATTTCCCATCTGGTATTTTCTAGTTGGATTAAATAAGCCTGTGTGGCAGTCTTTTTAGTGCATTAATATGTGGTAATGGAACAGAACATATATTCCTTTTTTTGCCCTTCAATTAGGAGATTATGACAATTCTATTAGAGCAAAGGGGAAACGAGTGCATCAAGGACACTAACATAATACCCTGTGAATATATAATGAGAGAAATTTGTAATGCTATGTTACATTAGATAGAATTGAATAAATTTCTAGCAGATTCTAAGATACAAAATTAATTTGAATTATCATTACTTATTCATTTCTCTTTTAGATAGTATCAGTAATTAAAATATTTATCTTCATACACAGTTATATTTAATTTTCCTTTATTTAACATATTTTCTAATAGTTGCTAACTGGCTTAAAGCGACATAAACCCGAGTTTGAACATTTAAGAACAGTTTAACATTTTTTTTCCCTAAAATAGTTTTTTCCTGGCAAACCTCCACCCATCACTTGCCTTGTTTGGAAGAACCAATCTGGGCTTGTAATTGGAGTAGTGGTTTGCCACTGTAACTTTGTTTACAAAACCTATATTGTTTTGCAGGTCTGCCATAGTCTATTAGGGACAGATATGTAGCATGGTTATATTCTATAGCAGGACCCCATGCGATTTCTACACTTTCTAAAAAACCTCATATCACACTTAAATTACCATGCAGTTGTTTTTTTCCCACCCTATAGCCACAAAAGCATTATATTCCCTTGCCCTGCATCTTCTCTGAGAGTCATATGTCCACATAAAGACTGCCTGTCCCCATGGGGATATCCACAAACTACATGAGAATAGTGATTATACACCTGACCTTGTATTTCCTGTTAGTCATATGCAGACCTCAGATCAGACCCTGCAGACCCACTGTCACATACCTACCTCTGAAAACCACATGACCCTGCACCCCTTAACTATTTTATATAAAATCAAAATAAATTAAAAAAAATAATATATATATCTTTATACACTAAAAATTATTTGTGAACATCATTACATTAATGTACAGAAGCAGAGATCACAGTTGATGTCAGTGGCGGCTAGTGGGTTATTCAAATGGGGGTTCACAATACATGCCTCAGCTGCACTTAACCTCCAGAGCCTTCCTAGGTATGCTTTTTCATCAAAGAATATCAAGAGAACTAATCAAATTAGATACCAGTAAAAATATTGTATGCTCTGTCTGAATTAAAAAATAACTAAAGAGAGTGTCAAGAGGCACAAAGGACCTTCTTAACAGGGGCATTTATTTTTATACCATTACCGTGATCTGTCAAAACAGAAGTGCATGGTTTCTAATCATGATGTTTTATTATAGTACATGACACAGTGTAGTTTCTGTCCAGCCTGTTCGAGTGGGGACAAAGTAGCCAAAGGAGATAATTAGAAGACCGCTAAATGCTGCTGGGCACCACAGTTGTATTATGCCCAGCAGTGAAGAGGTTAATTAGGTAGCTTGTAGGGTTAATTTTAGCTTTAGTGTAGAGATGACAGTGGGTCTGCAGGGGCTATAGGGTCTGATATGAGGTCTGCATATGACTAACAGGAAATACAAGGTCAGGTGTATAATCACTAGTCTCATGTAGTTTGTGGATATCACCATGGGGGCAGGCAGTCTTTATGTTAATTTTAGCTTTAGTGTAGAGATGACAGTGGGTCTGCAGGGGCTATAGGGTCTGATATGAGGTCTGCATATGACTAACAGGAAATACAAGGTCAGGTGTATAATCTCTAGTCTCATGTAGTTTGTGGATATCACCATGGGGGCAGGCAGTCTTTATGTGGAGATATGACTCTCAGAGAAGATGCAGGGCAAGGGAATATAATGTTTTTGTGGCTATAGGGTGAGAAAAAAACAACTGCATGGTAATTTGAGTGTGATATGAGGTTTATTAGAAAGTGTAGAAATCACATGGAGTCAGCTGCAGGGGGTTGACTGCGAGGGCTTGGTCGGCCGAAGCTGTCTGGCGGGGGTATAGAAGGTGACTCAGTGGTTCATGTATTTATGACCGATGTTGTGGAGGGCCTTGAATGCGTGGGTGAGAAGCTTGAATATGATCCTTTTGTTGATGCGTAGCCAGTGCAGGTCTCACAGGTGTTTGGTGATGTGGCATTAATGAGGGAGGTTGAGGATGAGTCTGGCCGAGGCGTTCTGGATGCGCTGGAGTCTGTTTTGGAGCTTGATGGTGGAGCCGGCATAGAGTACGTTGTTAAAAATGGTTTAACAAACATAATTACTTTGGGATGCAATTGCGTTAACGAATTGGTATAGCTTACATTAAGCTCAAACAGGTACACTTTCTTGTGTCTCTAGTATTGCATAGGGTGTCGTTATCCCCTTAAGGATATACACAATTATCAAAATTGAGAAAAACAAAACCTAGAATTTTAACTATATGTTTGTTAAACCATAATTTACCTCCTTCATATTAATTGCACCCATATTTATATATATGGCTTTCTTTTGACGTCAAATATTTAAATATCAACTATAATTTAATATGAATAAAAGCTAAGTAAGTGTGAGATATTAAGAAGCTTTATTTTTCCCAAAAATATACACACATTTTTTATTGTGAAAATCCTAATCCTAATAGATTTTACTGAAATATAACACCAATATTTGTATTTTCAAATTTCCACAAGTTCAACAATGCCCACATGTATAGATATTCTGGGATTTCTGGTTGTTACAGGACAAAATATGGGTCCTGGTCATTTGTACAAATTGGTTTTCTGTCATGTCGCTTTAAGGCAGTATAGCAGCCCAGGAAAGAAAATTACCCTCATAACAGCATACCATTTGCGACAGTAGACAACCCAGAGTATTCCAAATGGTGTATGTACAAAAAAAAATTCACTTTTTATATCATCATTCTTATGTGTTGTACTGCTATAAAACACCCATATTTGTATTCAGTGATGTCCCATGATTACAACAATACCTCCCATATACAGGTTTTATGGGGGGTTGAAAGTTACAGGGCCAAATATGAGGCCTGCCCATTTCTTCATACATTGAAATTTGACAATGATTTTCTGGGCCTCTGCCAAACTCACCACACTGCTATCCATTCACAATGCAACAGCACCACTTATTTAAAATGGACAAACATTCCTTTTATTGCCTGTACCAAGCCCTTAATGATGCTTGACAGAGACAGGGCAAGGTCAGAGGAATTGAAAAGTCAGTGTAGTTGGTAAAACAGGCCAATTATCAGGTACATGCAGCTGACAACGAGTAATCAGGACAAACCAAGGTCAGGAATACAGAATAACCACTGATAAATCAAGAAGACATATTTGAATCAATAGTTTACCTCTGTAAGGAGAACTCTGAAACAGTCTGTTATACAGAGGCCTGGTTAGGAATAGCCAATAGAATGCAAGCTCAATCCTATTGGCTGACTGGATCAGCCAATAGGATGAAAGCTCAATCCTATTGGCTGATTGCAACAGCCAATATGATTTTTTCCCCTTTAATTCCTATTGGCTGATAGAATTCTATCTGTCAATCAGAATGTAAGGGACACCATCTTGGATGACGTCACTTAAAGGGAACTTCATTTTCCAGTAACGATCAGAAGAAGAGGATGCTCTGCACCAGATGTCTTGAAGATGGACCCATTCCGCGCCGGATGGATGAAGATAGAAGATGCCGCCTGGATGAAGACTTCTGCATGCTTGGATGAAGACTTCTTCCCGCTTCGATGAAGATGTCTGCCTGCTTGGATGAAGAATTTGCCGGCTGGATGAGGATGGATGTCCGGACTTTGAAAACTGTAAGTGGATCTTCAGGGGTTAGTGTTAGGTTTTTTTAAGGGTTTTTTGGGTGGGTTTTATTTTTAGCTTAGGGTTTGGGCACTTTGTAAAAGAGCTGATTGCCCTTTTCAGGGCATGGCAAAAGAGCTAAATGCACTTTTAAGGGCAATGCCCATCCAAATGCTCTTTTCAGGGCAATGGTTAGCTTAGGTTTATTTAGATAGACATTTATTTGGGGGGTTTGGTTGTGTGGGTGGTGGGTTTTACTGTTGGGGGGTGTTTGTATTTTTTTGCAGGTAAAAGAGCTGAATTCTTTGAGGCAATGCCCAGCAAAAAGCCCTTTTAAGGGCCATTGGCAGTTTAGTGTAGACTAGGGTTTTTTTTATTTTGGGGGGGCTTTTCTATTTTGATAGGGCGATTAGATTAGGAGTAATTCATTTTTATTTTTGATAATTTCGTTTTTTATTTTGTGTAATTTATTGTTTTTTTTTTGTAATTTAGATAATTGTATTTTATTAATTTAATGTATTTAATTTTATTGTAATGTTAGGTTTTAGTGTAAGGCAGGTTAGGTTTTATTTGACAGGTAAGTTTGTATTTATTTTAACTAGGTAGCTAGTAAATAGTTAATAACTATTTACTAACTAGTCTACCTAGTTAAAATAAATACAAACTTACCTGTGAAATAAAAATAAAACCTTAGATAGCTACAATATAACTATTAGTTATATTGTAGCTAGCTTAGGTTTTATTTTACAGGTAAGTATTTATTTAGTTTTAAATAGGTATTATTTAGTTAATAATTGTACATTTTATTTAGATTTATTTTAATTATATTTAAGTTAGGGGTTTTTAGGGTTATGGTTAGGCTTTGGGTTACGTTAGGGTTAGCATTAGGTTTAGGGGTTAATTTATGTACTGATATGGGAGGCCAGAGGTTTAGGGGTCAATCATTTATTTTAGTATATTTTGTTGTGGGGGCTTGCGGTTTAGTGGTTAATAGGTTTATTATAGCGGCGGTGTGGGCGGACAGCAGATTAGAGGTTAATAATCTTTAAATAGTTTCTGCGATGTGGGAGGGTGGCGGTTTAGGGGTTAATAGGTTTATTATAGTGGCGACGATGTCGGGGAGCGGCGGAATAGGGGTTAATACATTTTTAAGTGGCGGCGATGTCTGGAGCGCCAGATTAGGGGTTAATAATTTTATTTTAGTGTTTGCGATGTGGGAGGGCCTCAGTTTAGGGGTTAATAGGTAGTTTATGGGTGTTTAGTGTAATTTGCGACACTTTAGTTATGAGCTTTATGCTTCAGCGTTGTAACGTAAAACTCATAACTACTGACTTTAGATGGCGGTACGAATCTTGTCAGTATAGGGTTTACCGCTCACTTTTTGGCCTCCCAGGCAAACTCGTAATACCAGCGCTATGGAAGTCCCATTGAAAAAGGACTTTTTAAAAAGTGTGGTACTGACGTTGCGTGACGGCCAAAAAGGTGTGCGGTACACCTATACCTACAAGACTTGTAATAGCGGCGTTAGGGAAAAAGCAGCGTTATGAAGCATAACGAGGATTTTTCACTCATAACGCCAAACTTGTAATCTAGCTGTATGTTAAGTATATAGCTATTTTTTTGTGCCAGGTATTGGTCTTGCAGCAAACCAGATATGGTTGTATGCACTGTTCAGCTAAATCTGCTACCCCCATATATTTGCTGTACTCAACAATGTACTTTGGTTTTTGGATTTGTGCATCCTTTCACCTGATAGACACTGGCACTGTACTTTCATCATGAATGGTGGACATTATGTACACATCTTTTTTGTTAATGTACTGAAGGGCCAGCACATCTTCTTGGCGTAAAGCTATTGTTGTGCCTCTACGGTTTTTGACCTAATTCAGCTTCTGGGGGAAACCTGTCCAATTTTTGTGCAACAGACTAGGGTTTCAAAATAAAATACATTTTTGAACAAATCTATGCTGTTACAGTAGTTGTCCACCCAAAGATGGTAGCCTTTGTTCAGCACACATAGAAGGAGATCCCGCACAATCTTGCCATTTGTGTCCATAGAATCTGGGCAACCAGGTGAATCAAGATGGCTATCTTTCTTTTCATAAAAGTGAAATGCCCAGGTACAATTTCTAAAACTTTATTCCATAATGTAAACACTTGGATGGAATATATTCCTTAAAAATCAAGCTTCCCTTAAATTTCAGCAGGGATTCATCTACACAGATGTTCTGGTCAGGGGCCATATCTTGTCCAGAGTAAAAAGAAATGCCATGATACAGCTCTACACTACCCTCAGATGAGGGTTGGGTTGCTAAAGATGGTGTCCACGACTAGGAATGTGTATACATAAAGGTTAATATATAATATTGTGTTACACAAAGAATATATATAAAACCATGTGAAAAAGTACTTAAAAGGTAAAAGATTAAAAACTATATATATATATATATATATATATATATATATATATATATATATATATATATATATAGGATGTGATATTAAAATGTATTAAACAAACATTTTATTAACATAAACTGACAGTTAAAAATACAGTTAAAAATAGATTCAACAATCTAATGGATTGCCCCATACAATGTCCAAGAAGTTATGTCCTATGTAACATACAAGTGTTTAAGTCCCATACCAAAATGTCCAAAGCAAATGTTCAAGGTTAATATCCAAAAAAAATAAAAATGATAATATGTCCAAAGTTGGTGTAAAAATCAAAAAGGTGAAAAAATGTAAAAAATATAAAAAATATATTAAAAAATATTTTTTGAAAAGATGAAAAAATGAATAAAAATATATAAAAAATATATGAGTTGTGATCAGCAACCCATATGGAAGGAATATAATATATGTGATAGTGAATAATTCTCGTGAGGTGTACACCTAAAAAGTGTGTATAAAAATGTGTGTATATAAAAGGGTGTGGTAAAAAATGTGTCATAAAAAATGTGTCATAAAAAAGGATTCAAAATCCTGGTGAAATAAATAAAGTCCAAATTGCTCCAAAAAAATGTGTATATAATTCCAAGTATTCCAAATGTGAGTGTAGAAAGTGCTGGGTTGATGTTCCTCTTCTTAAAAGGTTATCAAATGTAATGGGATATCCTCCTGTACCTAAAAAAGTGTACAGAAAATAGACATAGTACAATAAAATCACTTTAGAATGACAACAACAGTATTCTACTCACCAGATATATTCTGAGCTGCAATACCAGTGTATAGCCAACGCGTTTCGGTCCTCAGGGACCTTTCTCAAGAGGACCCAAACGCGTTGGCTATACACTGGTATTGCAGCTCAGAATATATCTGGTGAGTAGAATACTGTTGTTGTCATTCTAAAGTGATTTTATTGCACTATGTCTATTTTCTGTACACTTTTTTAGGTACAGGAGGATATCCCATTACATTTGATAACCTTTTAAGAAGAGGAACATCAACCCAGCACTTTCTACACTCACATTTGGAATACTTGGAATTATATACACATTTTTTTGGAGCAATTTGGACTTTATTTATTTCACCAGGATTTTGAATCCTTTTTTATGACACATTTTTTATGACACATTTTTTACCACACCCTTTTATATACACACATTTTTATACACACTTTTTAGGTGTACACCTCACGAGAATTATTCACTATCACATATATTATATTCCTTCCATATGGGTTGCTGATCACAACTCATATATTTTTTATATATTTTTATTCATTTTTTCATCTTTTCAAAAAATATTTTTTAATATATTTTTTTATATTTTTTACATTTTTTCACCTTTTTGATTTTTACACCAACTTTGGACATATTATCATTTTAATTTTTTTTGGATATTAACCTTGAACATTTGCTTTGGACATTTTGGTATGGGACTTAAACACTTGTATGTTACATAGGACATAACTTCTTGGACATTGTATGGGGCAATCCATTAGATTGTTGAATCTATTTTTAACTGTATTTTTAACTGTCAGTTTATGTTAATAAAATGTTTGTTTAATACATTTTAATATCACATCCTATATATATGTATTTTGTTTTTAATCTTTTACCTTTTAAGTACTTTTTCACATGGTTTTATATATATTCTTTGTGTAACACAATATTATATATTAACCTTTATGTATACACATTCCTAGTCGTGGACACCATCTTTAGCAACCCAACCCTCATCTGAGGGTAGTGTAGCGCTGTATCTTGGCATTTCTTTTTACTCTTAACTTTTGGAGTCTGGTTGGGAGACTCCGCCTATATCAGATATAGCTTGTATGGTATTATTGTGGCGCTGATAGATATACATTCATTTGAGCCATATCTTGTCCAGTCTACTATACAAGGGTTCATTTCTAATGGGGCACAGTGCATTATCATTAAAATTCAGAAAACACAGCAGTTATTCATATCTATACCTATTCACAATCCCTCAAAAAGATGGGTAACCAGGATGGGGTGATTGTGCCAGTAGGAACGTATGCTGTTTCCCCCCCACACTATAACCATTATCAAGGTCAGTGCCCAAAGCATTTTCATTTCTGTTAGGTCAGTGGGGTAGCAGGTGTTTTTCTTAACCTGATGTGAACTTACTAATTGGCATATACATTTGTTTGAGTAACCATATTCTCAAACATGTTCTTAGTCAGAAACAGGTTTAAATAATTTATTGGCTAGCAAAATGAAATGCAGATTGTAACACCAGGAGTTAAAAAAAGTGGATATGTCAGGAGCGGTTCCATTTTGGTTTACCCAATTTCCAAGGATGTTATGGCTGGGAGCACCATTACTAGAATCCTGACTTAGTTGCTCTATTTTAGATGCTATTACAGTGTTACTATCAGATACAGTAAAGGTATTCTCTGAATTATGAGCAAAAATGACATGGCCTCTTCTGCAGATTAGTAACATGCCATGATGCAAAAGGAGATTTTTTTTTAATTTTTAAAATTTCTTAACTGCTACCTATCACTAACTTTCTCAACCCACCCACCAATTCACACTTCCACTCCCAATTCCCATTTCCACCCAACAAAATTAACCCTACACACCACCCAAAAAAATAAATCAGTACTGATCACAGCATAAAAAACTGTTAGCAGGTCTAAACAGTACTGAAAGGGTTTATTTTATTTATTTATTTTTTTTTTTTATTTTTTTTTTTTTTGTTCAAATAATTTTTATTGAAAATCGGTACATTGACAATTGACAAAACATATAATTATCATTATAATATGAGACATCAGTTTGAAGTATTATACAAAAAATGATATTGTATACAGTCAACGACCTAATTTTCTTTGAGTTTTTCAAAATATTTAGTGAGAGACATAAACCATAATTCAACATTCATATTGAAAGGTGAGGTAAAAGAGCAGAGGGTATAGTGGATAGGAAAGGTAGAAGGGGGGGATTAGTGAATTAGAGGAGAGGTGCAGGAGGGGAGACAGTATCCCTGCCGGTCAAATCCATCCAATTCCTATGTCATGGATGACTTATAGGTCAGTGAGAACATTTTGTTCCCAAATGAGTTGTATGTTTAGTATCGTATCCTGTTTCCCTTGGTAACAATAATGCATCTTTTCTAGTGTGATGACATGATTAACCTCCGATCTCCATTGAGCTATAGTAGGTTTCTCTTGTGTTTTCCATAACCTAGGTATTAGCATCTTTGCACAAGTTAACATTAAAAGTAAAAGTTTTTTGCGGTAAAGACAAGGGAGTTTTGGTATGTGGTTGAGGAGAACAATCTGTGGGGATAATGTTATATCCATATTTAGGACTTTGTTTATGTGCCTTTCTATCTGAGTCCAGAAGCCACCGAGATTTGGGCATGACCACCAGATGTGGGTGAGTGTACCCTCATCTCCGCATCTTCTCCAGCAACTGGATGAAGCCGTGGGGTAAATAATTCGTAGGCGCTGAGGGGTCAAATACCATCTGGCTAGAATCTTATAATTTAGTTCAGACATGATTAATGAGGTGGATGAGGAGTGTGTGTGGCGAAAGCCTTGTGTCCAGGTCTCATTGTCTAGTTCTATATGTAGTTCTTCTGACCATCTTGATAGGTATGTTGGGCGTTTCTCAGGGAAAGAACCTCTGAGGATTTTATATATCTGAGATAAGTGTGCCCTCGTGTTTTTTGGGTTGGTGCATAGTTGTTCGAATACGGTCAGTGGTCTCAGTATTTCTTGTTTATGTGGGCTGTGATTAATGGCATGTCTGATTTGGAGGTATGCGTACCAGTTGTGAAATGGCGGTCCCAATTCCTCATTAAATGTAATTCTGTCTTTGATTCCAAGAGGTGTAGTTATTAGGTATATTGGGAGATTTAGCAAAAGCTTATTATCATTAACATGAGTGTGGAGGCTGTGTTTTAAAAATAAGTGGTATCGGAGGACAGGGGTCAGAGGTGATATTTGTGTTGATATACCTTTTATACGTGTGATTGTTTCGTCCCAAACAGCTAGGGTTGTTCTAATGTATTCATTGTGTTGAATTATATGGGGTCTAGAGTCCCTGGGGATCCATGGTAAATCTCTCATATGGCTAACCTGTGATAAATAACTCTCCATTTGTATCCATAGATTTGATGGTGTAGAGTGATTCCAGGCTACTATTCTAGTTAACTGTGTGGCTTTATAGTAGTTTGTTAGATTAGGGACATTAAGGCCGCCATCTGTTTTGCTAAGGTACAGCGTATGTTGAGCAATTCTCGGGCGTTTATAGGACCAGATAAAGGAATTTATCAACTTCTGTTGAGTTTGAAGGTAACTTTTAGGCATAGTCATAGGTAGGGTTTGGAACAGATATAGGTATTTGGGGATTGCCATCATTTTAACTGTGTTAATCCGACCTAGCCATGATAGATGTCCCTGTCTATGCCATGACTCCAACAGATTTTTAATATTATTCTGAAGGACTGTATAGTTGTCTGAGAATAGCTTATTGGTATCTTTGGGGATTGTCAACCCTAGATATTTAAGTTTTTCTGATAGTGCAAATTTTGTTCGTAGTGATATGGACTGCATTTCCTTGGGCGTCAGGTTAAGAGGCATCAATCCCGACTTCCCCATATTAATGGAGAAGTTGGAGACTTCTTTATATTTGTCTAGTGTTGTTATAAGAGCCGGTAGAGAGGTATTTGGAGTTTGTAATGTAAGAATTATATCGTCTGCAAACAAGAGGCATTTCTGATTAATGTCTCCAAATTGTAAACCTTGAATATACTTATTGTTTCTAATTTGTAAAGCTAATATTTCAACTGTGAGGGCAAATAACAAGGGGGAAAGTGGACAGCCTTGGCGAGTACCATTGGAAATAGGGAAGGGCTGTGAGATGGTGTTGTTTATTCTGACTTTAGCATTTGGGTTATGGTAGAGGGCTTGTATTCTGTGTATAAATTTTTCGGAAAAGCCAAATTTTGACAGAGTAGACCACATGAAATGCCAGTCCACCCTGTCAAATGCTTTCTCAGCATCTGTGGAGAGTAAAATTAGTGGTGTATGATTATAGGATGCGTGATGTATAGAGTGAAGCAGTCTTATGGTATTATCTTTCGCCTCTCGACCCCTAATAAAACCCACCTGGTCTGGGTGTATGATGTTAGGTAATATTGTGCTCATTCGATTAGCAAGGATTTTGGCATAGATTTTCATATCTATGTTTATCAGAGATATTGACCTGTAATTACCCACTATGTCACTTGATTTACCTGGTTTTGGGATGACTGTAATCAATGCTTCTAGAAGGGAACTAGGGAGAGTATTTCCACCGTCTATATCAGTATAGAGTGATAGGAGGTGGGGACTTATCTGTTTTTGTAATAGTTGATAAAATTTAGCCGTAAGGCCATCTGGGCCTGGTGATTTGCCGTTTGGTAAAGATTGTATTACTGAAGTAATGTCGCGAAGGGTGATAGGTGAATCTAATAGTAGTTTGTTTTCGCCAGTTATGGATGGTGTGTCTATAGAGGCTAAGTATGTTTCTAAATTTCTTCTTTTATCTTGAGTTGAGGAACCTTGTATATTGTATAGACTTGTATAGTAAGAGACAAATGCATTAGTAATTTCTTCATTTGTGTGGGCGGTCCCCCCTGTGTGATTCCTAATTGTTTTAATATAGCTAGAGATTCTCCTCTTTTTGAGAGATCTGGCTAGTAGTCGCCCCGCTTTATTGTTTTCTATAAAGAACTTGGATTTAGTGGTCATTGCCCTCATATGAGCTTTCTGTATAAGGAAGTTATTAAGTTTTTCTCTTGCGTTTGTCAGTTTAGTAAGGTTATGGGTAGAGGAGGGGTCTGCTCTGAGTGCTGTTTCGCATGTTGATAATTCTTTAGTTAAAGAGGTGTATTGGGCTGTGTGTTTTTTACATTGTTGGGCATTATGTTTGATGATAACTCCTCGAATGTAACACTTATAGGCCTCCCAATTATTTGCGAATGACGTATCTTCTGGTTTGTTTAGGGAAAAATATTTGTCTGAGTGTTCTCTAATGTTCTCTATTGTCTCATGGTCAGTGAGTAGGTGGTCGTTGAGTCTCCAGTTAAATGTGTTTCGGGGTTTATTAGACCAATTGAATATAGTAGAAGCCATACTATGATCAGACCAAGAGGTATGAGTGATCTTTGAGTGTATGAGGTTAGAGAGGAGGGTCTGATCACATAGAATGTAGTCTAATCTGGAGTAGGAATGTTGTGGGTGTGAGAAAAATGTGTAGTCTCTTTTATCTGTGTGTACTGTTCTCCATGTGTCAAAAAGGTTGATGGTTTGTAGGGCTGTACAGTTGGATTTGAGGATATTATTGCGCATATAAGATCTCCCGGTGGATGTGTCTAGCACTGGGTTTAAGGGAAAGTTAAGGTCTCCTCCAACAATAATTGGGCCTTTAGCTATGTCCAGTATTATGTTGGTAAGGGGTTTGTAAAACTGTGGGGTTGGTTTGTTTGGAGCGTAAATGTTAACTAAGGTTATCGGAGCACCATAGCATAAGCCCACTAGGATCAGGATTCTGCCGTATTTATCAGAATGTTTCTGTAGAAGTTCAAAGTAGAAATTTCGCCTAAATGAAATGCTCACGCCATTTTTCTTATGTGTGCCTGAGCTACAAAAATGTTGGTCGTAATATCTCTTAGATAATATGGGCTCATGGTTTTTTTGAGTTAGTATGATATCTATCTTCTTTTTGTAAAAGTCGTGAAAAGCGATAGATCTTTTCTCTGCTGAGAGAAAACCTTTAACATTTTGTGTAGCTATGTGGAAAGTATCCATTTTTGGGAGAGGTATTTGAGTCATCTTTAATACTTAGTAGGTGCAGAGATAATTTAGATAGTCAGTGGGGACCAACAGGGATACTGAAGGGAAGGGATATTATTTGAAGAGAAAAGTAGGGTAAGTTTAGAAA
Source organism: Bombina bombina (assembly GCF_027579735.1). Taxonomy (NCBI): domain Eukaryota; kingdom Metazoa; phylum Chordata; class Amphibia; order Anura; family Bombinatoridae; genus Bombina; species Bombina bombina. The sequence continues at coordinate 393,998,194 of NC_069500.1, forward strand.
GAGGGGATAGGTAAATCTCTAGGAAGCGAGATTGGGGTAGGTAAGAATAAGTATAACAATAGTAGTATCAGAGGTGTTCAATTAGATTACAGTAGTAAATCCAATTGTGACCTTTATGGTGAGTGTAATGTGGAGCTTTAAGTTACAGACCGGGTGTCTCTATGAGTTTGGGTGAATCAAAAATCTTCATTGAGTTTAGTAATGGCTTGTTGTCTAGGAGAGTGTCACTAGCTGAAGCTAAGTTGTGAGACCTAATCTAATTACCTTATAGCGTGTCTGGTATTGTTCTTAACTATGCCATTTATAACAGTCGTATTCCATTTGATCGGATCCTGGCAAATGGAAGAGCTATCTGGTTTTGTCTGATCTATTGGTCTGCGATAACATTGTACTTAACTGATTTGGGCATATATATAATTGTGGTTAGTGTGTTAACTCGTAGTGTAACAATTGTACGAGCAGTATAGATTCAATGTGTCGCATACATATAACAGTAATGAGGTTAGTGGTATAGAACAAACAAAACGCAATTGACCGGTAAAATTCTAAAAAAAGGAATGTTGACAGGAGCATAGTCATAACAGAATAGCATCATAAAAGTCAATTATTACTTTGAAACATGTACGTAGTAGAATAAACACTTATTTAGGTTATAACATGTGAAATTGGAAATAATAATAATAATATGGAACAGTTTCTAATCTTGGGGAGTTTAGCTATCCACAAATCAGTGATTAGTTCTAGCTGTAAAAAATACTGTTAGGGGAAAGGTAGCTGGATTTATCTTTGTTGTGTAATTATCTAATAAACTAGGTTACGCTAAAGGGGGGGTGGGTCTTGAAAGCATTAATTACAATGATGTGGTTACCATTGTAAAAGAGCAGGTAGCCATAATCTACAATAATAACAGTGAAACATGTTAATCAACATAACGTAAATCAACTCTATAGGAACACCAAAAAGTATTGAGTATGAGTAAGAAAATTTAGACATATTAAGTAATAGACAAAGAGTGAAATTCTGTGTTCAGTTTAGTTAAAGTCATCTCGGCACAGAATCAAATGTCTTTTGTCTTGTTAATAGTTTCAGCATTGTCGATAGAGGACAATTTTTATCTGTCTACAGATAAATATCGGTAGGAGACAAGGTATCCTGATCTCCACAGTGTAGCTGCTGATCAGGAAATAAAACAATAATTAGAAAGGAAGTATTCAGACATTTATAGTTACTTATCCTGGAGAGTCTGTGTCCACACCGCCAGAAGTGGTCTGAGAGATCTGTCGTCTTTTGGGCTGTTTGTTGTTGGTGTCAGGGCCTGGTCTTCTTTGAGGTTTAGGGTTATCTAATTTATTTTGTTGTGTATAAGAAGAGGGGAGAGTTCGGTTATCAGGTGGAGTGATGTTCAGTAGGTTGCAGAATCTGTTTATTTCTGTTAGAGAGGAACATTCAGTTTTCTTTCCGTTCTTCGTGACTATGACTGAGGTGGGGAAACCCCATCTATATGGGATATGCAATGTCTGCAAGTGTGAAGTCAGAGCTTGAAAGTCTCTCCTTTTTTGCAAGGTTCTTTGGGAAAGGTCCTGGAATACTTGAATTTTGTGACCTTGGAAATTGATCATTTGGATCTTTCTTGCTGCGTTGTATATTGCCTCTTTTTGTCTGTAGTTTTGAAAATGCACTACAACGTCCCTTGGAGGTGCATCCTCAGGTGGTTTTGGACGTAGTGCTCGGTGTGCCCTGTCTAGGGGAATCTCCTCATTGTCTAAAGTAGTGTCACCTAATGCCTCGTTAAATAGAGCTTGTAAATAATCTCTGATCTCCTGATTCATTACTGTTTCAGGAATTCCTCGGAAGCGGAGATTGCCTCTTCTAGTGCGGTTTTCCAAGTCATCAATTTTATCTTCTAAGTCAGTTATATGCTGAATTTGATGTGCTTGGTTGGTGGATAGACTCGCCAATTTTTGCGATACAACAAATTCGTGTTCCTCAAGAGTGTCCACTCTATGACCTAGTTCACTTATTTCTTTTTTGAGGCCTGCGCACTCATCTTTGATGCAGGATTTAACCTGTTCAATTAGGGCCGCCATTGCTTGGTATATGATCGGCGTGTCATCACTATGTGTCTGGCTTACAGCTGGATCATTTCCTACTTCAGATTGTACAGTATCTTGTTCTTGATCTTCTTCTGGGTTAATCTGTAAAGGATCAGCTTCAGTGCTTTTGGTGTTTTGCTCTGTCTGCTTAAAGAAAGTGTGCACTGTGCTTTGTGTATTTTGTGAATTCTTCTGCGGTTTGTCTTGGCGAGAGTTCTTTCTTTGTGACATTGTGGTTATAAGAGTATCCTATATTCAAGAGGGATTTTGCGGTGTTGATTGGCACTATACCCCCTGGGGAGTATTACCCCCACAGGGCGATTACGGAAAAAGGTAATGAGGGTATGACCCGCCACCACTCAGTGTGGCGGGAAAAGAGATGGGGGTATGTGCCTAATATATGAAAAACCAGAGTAATTTAGATGGTAGTTATTGAATCATAAAATGATGGTTATTTGGACTGTTGTCTAACTGTGACGTGGGATGGTTTAATTAATGTCTCTTTGTTGTTGAAATAAGATATTTCCCATATATCCTGTCACTGTATCCGCAAGAAACAGCAACACCGGTAGTATTGTTAGTGGGTAGAAGGCCTGAGGTTTAGCTTATTGTTATGCCACAATTTATTCTATCGAATATAGAGATCTGTAATTTCCCCTTATGTCTCTGTAGTGGCAGTGATGGTGTTTAAAGTACATATTGTTAATAATAGGTCCGTGTGTGGCAGCTATCAGATAGTGAGGGCCTCTGTGATCTTCTTGCGTTTATACTTTTATATAGGAGGGATGCGCTGTGTTAGGCATCTATTAATGTCAGTGAAGTGGCCTCCGTATTTTTCTAAGTAGTGTGGAGTCCCTTTTGGAAAACCCTTGATGCGGTCAGTGTGCCCTGATAATTAGGCAAGTGCACAGCATGAAATAATGGGCATGTATTGCTTACCGATTGTGGCTTGCGCTGTCCCAAAGGAGATCCGGCTGCCCTGTCCGGTTACAGAAGTCGGTATTGTGGCTTCTTTATGTTGTTCTTATACTGCATAAGTTGATGTTGTATCAGGTGCCATTTTTGGCTGGATCTTCTGCTTAGATGAAGTGCCGCGATGTAGGCCGTCAGCCTAAGAGTTACTGACTTCGGTTAGAAAGTTTCCAGGTCAACCAGCTTTCATCTGGGAGTAACTCCGGAGTGGTGATCACAGTTTTAAGCATTAATTAAAAGCCAAATATTTGTTTTAAGGCTATTGAAAGCTTGGACACCCGGCCTGATAACGGAGCCTCAGTGAAGTGCGGCCATCCTGATCGGCTGCTCGCTCCGCCCCCCTATTAATTTATTTTTTATGACACAAACAATAAAAAAATATATATTACAGATCAGGTTGATCAGACAGAACACTGATTAGACTGATCACTGACAAAAGGCGGTGGTCAGAAACTGAAGGAAAAAAAACAAAAACAAAAATCACACCCCAAAAGTACTTAAGTTAATACTTCTATTGTACTGATCAGAGTGATCACAGTAATAATACCGTGATCAGCACTTAAAGAGTTATTTTTTTATTACAACTTTATATAACTATGTGGGATACTTTATAGAACTGGTCTCTCTGCCTCTCTCACCTCAGATCACATTGAGCAAAAAGAGAGGTAGATTCCAATCATTGGCTGTCACATTGTACCTGTGATTGGTTGTCATTGCAATCCGACGTGACAATTGGATCCTGGGGGACTGCCTAAGTTGCCAGGCAAGTCCAGGCATCAGATATAGCATGCTAAGTACTACAAGGTGAGAAGTTGTTTTTTTTTTTTGTTATTGTGGGTTGCATTTATATATAGGTGATATTGTAAATATATTTATTGGGTTTTTTATGCCATTGGTATAATTGATCATGATATTTCAGATGCTTTTCTCCACAATTAACAAACATTTATAATATATTCAGCATACTTCACGAAAATACTGAAGAGGTTTTTGTTTCATTGTGCAATCAAATTTTTTTTTTTCATTTTTTTCACTGTTTATTGTTCTTGCTTTCCAGTGTCATAGCATGTGTATTTAAGAAATAACAATTTTGTTGTATACATTTTTAGATAATATTGTACTGTTTTTTTAATTGATTAATTGATTTATCAACAGGTGCACTTTCCCTTTAAATAGGGAGTATGCACCTAGCAAACTTACCCTATGATTAAGTGCTCAACAGAGCACGTTTGCTAGCCTTGTACCATTTTTAAATTGATGTTTAATAAAGATGGAATATATTTTTATGCTAGCCCTCTGATTCCTCTTTAAGTGCTGCTGTTTTTCCTATTTGACCTTTTTTAATAGTTTACGAAACTAAATTGTTTGTTCTTGAGGTATTCTTAAGGTACAGAGCAAGATTTTGCAAATACACATAAATCGAACATTTTGACATGGACTTAATTCATTGTAAAATTCAGCTTCATATACTTTTTTATTGCATCAAGTTTTGTTTATTGTACTTTCCTGTGTGTTTACTAATGGGCAATTAGTAGTCAATGCTGGGTTTCCCATACTTGCCACCTCCGTTGTCTAAATAGAATATTACAAGCAAGAGTTAAAAATAAATTTAAAAAAAATATGTGTATAAGATTTGCAAAATGAACAGATTGAAAATGAGTTGTTTGTGAGCAAGTTGTGTATTAAAAACCTTGTTGTGTAATCAATTGGATACAGTAAATACAAGTTTGACCTTGAATATACTTTGATAGTGGGTATATAGTTATACATTTGGTAGTAGACCAATAATACCAGAGCATAACAATGGTTTTTGAAGATAGTTTCCAATGTTACATAAAAGGCAGCAAGCAGATGCAACTGTCTCCCTGTAAAATATATTTAGTGTATGGTAATAGGTATTCTAAGTGTTAATTAACAGAATAACTGATGTTTCATACCTTACACCAAAAATCCTATGGTTGAATTAAATGATTTTTTTTTTAATACAAATTCTACAACGGAATATGGAAATTTGTTGGCAGAAATGTTTTACAATTCCTATATGAGGACACATTTAGCAATGGATTAACTAAAACATCACATTAAATATTCAGAATTTCTTGTTAGAGCTGCCATGCTACCTTGCAGGGTTATTTATGAGCATCATAGTTACAAGTGAGGTTGTTGCTATTAGCTGTTTATGTACTTAGACAAACGCCAGTTTTATGGATATTAAATGTATTTCTATTTATATAGTACAAACTGTTTTTCAGCTCTATGAAATTTCTTGTTGCCCAAAAAATTAGCATTAAAATATAAAATATTTAAAGAGACAGTCTACAGCTTAGATTAAGCTGCAAATAGCCTCCTGCATACCTTTCTATATCATGCAGCAGGAACGGTAAAAAGTTATTTTATAATGAATATTGTTTCTGGCCCCTTTGAAATAGCTGCCCACTGATGACATCGAGATCTGGGCTACATCTAGGCACCTTGCTGAATAGCATTGACAGTCTGTTGAATCCAACTAGTGAGCCTTTTGTGATTGGATGCCATATGCAGCCCAGATTGTGATGTGATCTGTAGCCCTTTGAAAATGGCTTGAAACAATATCAATTTTTAAAATATTGTTTTTACCATTCCAGCTGCATGATATAGAAAGGGGTGCAGGAGGACGACTAAGGTGTAGACTCTCCCTTTGGACATTGTAGCAATGGAACACATTGGTCTAGATAATATGCTAGCCAATATGATACACACACAGTATGAACAAAGAAAACAATGGTCAGCAGGAACGCAGATTGAAATGGTTAGCAGGATCGTAAGTAGCAGTGACTAACTTCTTAACCAATAAGATAAGAATTTTAATAAAACACCCAATAGGAATGGAGAAAATCATGCTACATTTGCTTCATTATAACTGTTGACTAAGTTGCATCTTCTCTGGTATTTTTAACAAGCTAGATTCATGAGAAATATACAATTAGCCCATTCATCTCCAAATACCTAATTAAAATGTAAAGGAATATTTTGATTAATATGGTTTATCCATAAACATGTTTAAATATTTAATAGTAAGAATTGATTAATATTTTAACATGCTTGTAATACAGAAACAATTGATTTCTTTAAAATGAGAACTAAGGATATAAAATATTGCCAAAAAAAAACCTATAAAATGAAAATGCAAGACAAAGAGCTGCTTGACCAAAAGTCCATAACTAGTTTGAAGAGTAACTGATAGAAGAAATTGCAATGAGCTGAGTTATCACTTTTTAGTTTACCTCTGTTATATTCTGGATAAGTGTTTTATATCACATTTCTAATACAAATGAATCTGGGTGTGTTTAATCTACATTTTCTTGCTCTTGAGGAATATGATTGTGTCCCTAGCACCTATAGTCTCTGTACCGATGGATCCGCTTGGATTGTTTATTATCAATTAATCTTATATAACGAATAGATATAATAGTATGGAAGAATAGAATTGTACAGTGTTTGGATAAACTATTTAAATGGACAGTATCAAATTGTTTTTCTCTTAATGTGTTTCCAATTACTTTTTTACCAGCTGCAGAGTACAAAATGTATGAGATTTGCTTTTTTAAGGCTTATTTGTGTATATGAATTAGCTGATTTTGTGTTTTGAATCCAGAACCTAATAAAATGGGTTGAGTTGGAAGTTATAATCAGATCTCATTACTTTATCACATTGTGTACATATACCTGCTTCTTTATTTTATATCTGTCCATAAACCAATCACCAATACTTGGAGAGAACAATGAAAAATTAACATTTTATTACCTTATCTTTTCTATAACCCACTGGGAGTGTAATTTATTCTACTGCGTGTTAACACAGCTTGGCCTCGAGGCCAAAAACTTTCAGGTTGGGTGGGGATACCACAGGCTACATCAACTATTTCAAATGCCAATATAAGGTTAATGGAAATACTTGTAAACAATTTAATACACTTCAGCAGGTAAAGTGGATCATTGGGAACAAATTAAAGGGGAGAAAAGTTTTGAGTAAACTGTCCCTTTAAGGTGGTTAATTGTTTTTTTGTGTTAATGTTATGCAATAAAGTTTAGATGTGTATAATTTATTTTTAGGGGAACAGCAGATTTTTTTTACAGTATTTAAGAGCACCATATATATGAATAAAAAATAACAGCATTTTAAAGCTGTTTGCTATGACCATTCATTATGGAGTTTATAACCCCAAACATTATAAAACTTATCTGTATATACTGTAGTACATAGCTGACTGTGTTATAGGCCTTTAACTCTAACTGTAGCTTCCCACCCTTAAATGAACCATATCTACCACTGACCCAACTGGCTAACTAACCTCTCTTATCTGCCCAAATACAATTACCCTTATATGTGACATTTTTTAATGCAATATTTAAAACTGAACAGGACATTGTAATCTAATATTTTCACCCATTGAGGGCAAGTTTACAATTGGAGGACAAAATTGCTCTAACGAGATCACGCTTTCATAGGCTCCAATGGGCAATGCCATGAGCAAGGGGGTAAGCCGCGCAGGGATGGGCAGCAAATGTTAAATATGTATGTATATGATTATCTACACATATTAACACATAAATATATATGTACAGTATATAAGCATATATATATATTTACTGAGAACACACACGGCTAGATTATGTTTTGCGTTATGAGTGAAAAAGTCTCATAACGCAGCTTTTTCACTACCACTGCTATTACGAGTCTTGTAGGTACAGCTGTACCGCACACCTTTTTGGCCACATAACTACCGCACCGTTCAAAAAGTCCTTTTTCAATGGGAAATTTGTATTATGAGTTTTGCCTGGGAGGCCAAAAAGTGAGCGGTACAGCCTATACCGACAAGATTCGTACCGCCGTCTAAAGTCAGTATTTATGGGTTTTGCGCTACAAAGCTGTAACATAAAACTTATAACTAAAGTGTTACAAAGTACACTAAGCCTATTAACCCCTAAACCGAGGCCCTCCCACATCGCAAATACTATAATAAAATTATTAACCCCTAATCTGCCGCTTCGGACATCGCCGCCACTATAATTAACATATTAACCCTTAATTCACCACACTCCCGCATCGCAAAGACTAGTTAAATATTATTAACACCTAATCTGCCGCCCCCAACGTCACTGCCGCCACTATACTAAAGTTATTAACCCCTAAACCTAACCCTAACCCTAAGTCTAACCCTAACACCCCTAACTTAAATATAATTAAAATAAATCTAAATAAAAATTACTATAATTTACTAAATAATTCCTATTTAAAACTAAATACTTACCTATAAAATAAACCCTAAGCTAGATACAATATAACTAATAGTTACATTGTAGCTAGCTTAGGTTTTATTTTTATTTTACAGGTAAGTTTGTATTTATTTTAACTAGGTAGACTAGCCCTAAACCTCTGGCCTCCCACATCACTAACACTAAATAAATATATTAACCCCTAACCCTAAGTCTGACCCTAACCCTAACACCCCTAACTTTAATATAATTAAAATAAATCTAAATAAAAATTACTATTATTATCTAACTAATTCCTTTTTAAAACTAAATACCGTAAAATAAACCCTAAGCTAGCTACAATATAACCAATAGTTACATTGTAGCTAGCTTGGGTTTTCTTTTATTTTATAGGTAAGTTTGCATTTATTTTAACTAGGTAGATTAGTTAGTAAATAGTTATTAACTATTTATTAACTATCTAGTTAAAATAAATAACAATTTACCTGTAAAATAAAAGCTAACCTGGGTTACACTAACACCTAACATTACACTAAAATTAAATACATTACATTAATTAAATACAATTAACTAAATTACAAAAAAATAAACACTAAATTACAAAAAATAAAATAGGATTTTTTACCCTTTAATTCTGATTGGCTGATAGAATTCAGCCAATCGGAATTCAAGGGAGGCCATCTTGGATGACGTCCCTTAAAGGGAAGCTTCAGTGTACGGCTGGGACCGTATGAAGAGGATGCTCCGCATCGGATGGATGAAGATAGAAGATGCCGTCTGGAGAACGAATTCTTGCTGCTTGGATGAAGACTTCTCCCGGTTCCGTTGAGGACTTCTGCCCACTTGGATGAAGACTTCTTCCGGCTTAATGAGGATGGATGTCCGGTCTTCAAAAACTGTAAGTGGATCTTCGGGGGTTAGTGTTAAGTTTTTTTAAGGGTTTCTAGGGTGGGTTTTATTTTTAGCTTAGGGACTTTGGGCACCGAAATAGAGCTAAATGCCCTTTTAAGGGCAATGCCCATACAAATACCCTTTTCAGGGCAATGGGGAGCTTAGGTTTTTTAGGTAGTTTTTTTTTTGGTTGGGTTGGTTGTGTGGGTGGTGGGTTTTATTGTTGGGGTGGTTGTTTTTTTTTTACAGGTAAAAGAGCTGATTTCTTTGGGGCAATGCCCCGTAAAAGGCCCTTTTAAGGGCTATTGGCAGTTTAGTTTAGGCTAGGGGTTTTTTTTATTTTGGGGAGGCTTTTTTATTTTGATAGGGCTATTAGATTAGTTGTAGGTTTTTTATTTTTTGTAATTTAGTGTATTTAATTAATGTAATTTATTTATTTTTAGTGTAATGTTGGGTGTTAGTGTAAGACAGGTTAGGTTTTATTTTACAGGTAAATTTGTATTTATTTTAACTAGGTAGTTTGTAAATAGTTAATAACTATTTACTAACTAATCTTCCTAGTTTAAATAAATACAAACTTACCTATAAAATAAAAAGAAAACCTATGCTAGCTACAATGTAACTATTAGTTATATTGTAGCTAGCTTAGGGTTTATTTTACGGGTAAGTATTTAGTTTTAAATAGGAATTAGATAACAATAGTAATTTTTATTTAGATTTATTTTAATTATATTAAAGTTAGGGGTGTTAGGGTTAGGGTCAGACTTAGGGTTAGGGGTTAATATATTTATTTAGTGTTAGTGATGTGGGAGGCCTGAGGTTTAGGGGTTAATAATTTTAGTATAGTGGCGGCGGTGACATTGGGGGCAGAATATTAGGGGTTTATAAGTATAATGTAGGTGTCGGCAATATTGGGGGCGGCAGATTAGGAGTGTTTAGACTCGGGGTTTATGTTAGGGTGTTAGATGTAAACATAAATTTTCTTTCCCCAAAGGAATAAATGGGGCTGCATTACGGAGCTTTACACAACTTTATTGCGGTGTTAGGCTTTTTTTTAGCCGGCTCTCCCCATTGATATCGATGGGGAAATCGTGCACGAGCACGTAAAACCAGCTCAAAGCAGCGCTGGTATTTGTGTGCGGTATGGAGCTCAACGCAACCATATTGCCCGCTAACGCAGGGTTTTGGAAAACCTGTAATAGCAGCGCTATTAAAGGTGAGCAGTGGAAATAACTTGCAAGTTATTACCGAGCCGCTCATAACGCAAAACTCGTAATCTGGTCGACAGTTCTCTATAGACTGCAATGTAAAGGCACTTTTCAGTGCTGTTTTGTTTCTTGCACCCCACACCCGCAACTTAACCCCTAAAAACTACTCTGTGCAGTTGCATTTTATTTAAAAAAAAAATACTACTTTTTTTTAAAATAAAAACTTCAGTACAGTACAGTACATTTGGGGCCAATTGGGGGACATTTAGAAAATTAACCAGAGGTCTGATCTATGGTTATTTTTTGGTTCAGAACCCTAGATAGTACATGCTGATTGGTGGCTGCATTTAGCCACGAATCAGCAAGCGCTACCCAGTTGCTGAATGAAAGATGTGCCAGTTTGTATGCTTATATTCCTTTTTTTCAAATAAAGATACCAAAAGAACAAAGAAAAAATAATATTAGGAGTAAATTAGAAAGTTGCTTAAAATTGCATACTCTATCTGAATCATCTACACTACAGAAAAAATGACAAATTTCAGAAAACTGGGTACTGGCAGACAGCTACCAGTACCTAAGATGGCGGCAAATAGGTAGAGGGGGAGGGTTAGAGAGCTGTTCTGCCAGTACTTAAGAGGGGGTGACTATTGTAGGGTGGGGAAGATTTGAGAGGGATTAGGGAGGGATCAAAGATAGCTGTTTGAGAGGGATTAGGGAGGGATCAGGGGGTGGGATGTGTCAGATGGGAGTGTAATCTATAAACTAAAGCTAAAATTAACCATAAAAGTTACCTAATTAACACTTTCACTGCTGGGCATAATACAAGTGTGGTGCGCAGCTACATTTAGCGGCCTTCTAATTATCAAAAAGCAATGCCAAAGCCATATATGTCTGCTATTTCTGAACAATGGGGATCCCAGAGAAGCATTTACAACCATTTGTGCCATGATTACACAAGCTGTTTGTAAATAATTTCAGTGAGAAACCTGAAGTTTGTGAAAAAGTAAAAAAAAAATGTTATTTGATCGCATTTAGCGGTGAAATAGTGGCATGAAATATATCAAAATTGCCTAGATTAATACTTTTCGTTGTCTACTAAAAAAAATATATAGTTTTGATAGGTAAATATACAAAAAGGCTCTATTTCTGTTTAAATGTAGTGATGGCAAAAATGCTCTGGTCTTCTGGGAAAGTTTTTGTCTGAAATGTCCGGTCCTTAAGGGGTTAAATCTCTATTCCATGCTTTGGTAATAATATGGTAAAATCCCTTTGGGACAGATTACAAGTTTAGTGCTAGTTAAAAGTAAACAAAAAATGAAATCCGGACCGCGTCAAACAAATATCCTCATAAAAGTCAATGGAGAGCATAGAAGAAAACACCCTAACACCTATCACTTACGCGCTAACCCAACAAGAGCTATGAATATGTTACATTCCAATTTTTATTGTAAATATATATATATATATATATATATTCCTATACCTGTATATCTATTTCTTTAGATCTATAGGTATAGTTATCAATGTTATATTAACAGTATCAAATACAAATACATATATATTTAATAATGAAAAATATTTATTTGTCTATGTTAAAATCATAGAAATGTAAAATATGCATAACTTGATTTGTGTTTCGTGATTAATGTTCTAACTCTGTGTAGGGTTAGCACACATGAAGAATTGCTAGCCTTAAATATTAAATATAAAATATAAAAAAATCTTAAAAATAATTATTAAAAATGATTATACATACTGTAAAAAATTATAAATAATACATAAAATATACCTATACAGTATGTATAATCATTTTTAATAATTACTGAAATTATTAAAATAAAAAGAACATTTTCTTTGTGAAGAGAACATTGGAATGTGTAATATTCATAACTACTTTTGGATTTATCACAGTTAGTTTGATGCAGTGTCAGGTTAGCGTGTTAGCGTTAAGTTTTAGTTTTTTTTTTAAAAAGCGCACTCTATTAAAGTCTATAGGGAAAGGAAGTTAATGCAGTCCAAAGTCCTGAAATTAGCGCACATCGGTTTTCACTAACATGCTAACTTTTTACTTTCAACTTGTAATACGTGTGCTAACCCACCCACGTTAACAGTTTACCTCCAGTGGTGTTAGCATGCAAGTGAAAAAAAATGTTTAGTGCATCACTTATAATGCGGCCCATAATTGGCTGCTTATGTTTGATTTATTTGGATGGCCTATAATAAAAAAAAGTGTAGGTAGTGAAACCACTGACATAATTTTCCCCTACATATCCCTCTATATATGTTCTTGGTTTTATGGTGCTTCCATTAATAACTTTACATACAGCAATTGTATTGTATCCATTATTATGTCTATCCATAATGCTTCTATATGGTCACGTGTATTTAAATAAATATTTACTTAATGTAGATTTTATACCATGCATAACATATGTAAGTATTATTCAGCATCTTCTATCCCCTCTAAGTGTCACATATGCCTCCAAAATAATAGCTTAATCATTTAAATTCCTAAGTTTCTATTATACCATATGTCTCCACTACTTGTACATTTTTAATTCAGGATTTTTACATTTGCAGGGTTTATTACTCAGTTCATTACTATTACGTGTTATACTGTTTTGACCCATCAATGTTCTAAATGTATAACTGATAAAAAAAATTACTGCTTATAATATAATAAAACAGAAGAGAATTACCCTCTTTTAAGTACATTTCAAGCTATATTTTTAGTTGATTAAACCCAAAACTAAAATCTTAAGGACTGGTTACTTAAATGTAAGGGAGAACAGTAATATTACCATTCTGGGAATAACATCTGCAAGATCTTCAATCATACTGCAACTTAATTACATCAGTGGAAACTTAAACAGAAATTACACTGTCATTTGAGAAACTTACACCAGAATGAAGGATAGCATCAAACACAACATAAGCTCTTGAGATGTCTTTTTTTTTTTAATCCATAATAGCGTAGGCTCACTTCTCAAAATAAATGCAAACAGCAATTACAGAGATATATCATAGCTGCTTGGATATTGCATATATTATGTGGCCGATTTATCAAAATCTGGTGGACATGATATGCTGTAGCGTATCATTGCACAAGCAATTCTAGTGAACTGCTTGTGCAATGCAGCACCCTACAGATTCACAGCCAATAGGCCGCTAGCAGGGGGTGTCAATCAACCCGATCATACGCGATTAGGCGGATTGATGTCCGCCGACTCTTTATAACTACTGAAGGCTCGTGCGGAAACAAGAGCATCAGGGGGCCATTCAGCTCATAATAAATTGGCCCCTATGTATTAACCTCCTATTACAGCAATGCTGGCCTTAGATGTTCTTGAAACACTCTGAAAGTTTGGTCACATTATTGCTACCGACATTTTATGTGATGTTAAAAGAATATCATATTTAAACTCAGTACTCCGGTAGTTTACTATTTAAGAAAATTAAAATCAATGCATTTCCATCTTTACTTTAGAACTGATCCAATTAAATGAATGTTTATATTAGCTATTTTCCCTAAATGCAAAACCTCTATTCAGTAATCATGCAGCATTCTGCCCATGCACAATTAATAACATGCAGGGATAAGCAGGCAATACCAATCTATGTTGCCATTAAACCCAACCTGTACTCTTTCTATAAAATGTTTAAAGGTAAAGTCTACTCCAGAATTGTTATTGTTTAAAAAGATAGATAATCCCTTTATTACCCATTCTCCAATTTTGTAGAACCAACACAGTTATATTAATAAACTTTTTACCTATGTGATAACCTTGTATCTAAGCCTCTGCAGACTGACACCTTATTTCAGTCTTTTTGACAGACTTGCATTTTAGCCAATCAGTGCAGATTCCTAGGTAACTCCATGTGAATGAGCACAACGGTATCTATATGGTACACGTGAACTAATGCCCTCTAGCTGTGATAAACTGTCATAATTCATTCAGATAAGAGAAAGCCTTCAAGAGCTTAGAAATTAGCATATGAGCCCATCTAGGTTTAGCTTTCAGCAAATCATAACAAGAGAACAAAGCAAGTTTGATGATATAAGTACATTGGAAAGTTGTTTAAAATAGTATGTCCTATCTGAGTCATGAAAGTTTAATTTTGACTAGAATGTCCCTTTAATTAAAGAAAATAAAACAACTTTGTAGTATTAGCTGTAATATTCCTCTCTAAAGAGTTTTCTCCACTACCTCACAGAGAGGCTATAGTGCCTATAGCTAGGGTTTCCATATTGTCAATTTAAAGAGGACACATAAAAAATACATATGTCAGGGACCTTTCAGAACTTTGTCATATGTTTTTTGTGTGTCTTAATTTAAAGTTGTAATATGAAAACCCCAGCCTTAATCATAATTAAAGGGGCACTGAATACATTTTTATAAGCATAGTATTAAAGTTATTCCCTACCTCTCTATAGTCCTAGACTAAGGTGCCACCATGTTAAAATCTAGCTTTCACTGCATTCTAGTAAAGGAGTGTTTGCACATATGCTGTAACTCCCATCTGCAGTGAAACCTAGGTTTCAAAATGGCAGGACTCATAATTATAGGGAGGCGCATGAAATGTATTTAGTGTTTAAAGCCCTTTTAAATATGGAAAATGTACCTGAGCTCACATGCTACGCAATTATTGGGAAACTAAAAGCATAAGCACATGTACATCTACAGTATTTCTAAATGGCCATCAATCAAGACACCAGGATCAGGGTATATCCCTCTACTGCTTTGATATAAATTATGCTAAAAGAAAAGGCAGTTGTAAATCATTTTAACCATTTTTTAGGGAGAGTAGTAAAAATAAATATTCCTTCCATAGCACTTAACTTAGGTAAAAAACAAAAAAAACAGCATTCTGATTTCTTGGGGAATCATCCAACTGAGAACTCTTTCATTTTTGATATTCTAGTAAGTGGCTGTACCTTTATCACAGCATGACTGCATACATAGCTAATTAAGACTAACAAGCACAGTCAAAGCTTCTATAATTTGTTATGACAAGACTGAGTTAACAGGCCTTGGAACACCATGTAGGGGCCTGCACCGTTTGTCTTGCCATTGTTGCAGACAGAGCTAATGGTGCCTGCATAGTCTGTTAAGCGCCTGCAGTTGCTGAAACAATGGGTCTCCAGAATTGTCACAGCATGGCTCCAGAGTGGTAGAAAGTAAGAAAACAACTTATCAAAAGATTCATATACTGTCATTAGCAATCCATGTAGCTGAACTATTTTATATATACATTTTATATACATTGGTTTTCACTATGTATGTATACTGTATATGTTGTAGAAAACTGGTTTATGACCTTGTAATGCACCTAGTCCCTTTACTGTTCTATACTACATTTTAATCATGAATCACTTCTTTAGAGGCTTCCATAGTTGACTGGAGTAGAGGTCCAGACTATGGGGTATATTTATCAATGTGTGAGAGGACATGATACAAAGTAGCGTATCATGTCCGCCGCACATTGATAAATGCCGACAGCATACGCTGTCTGCATTTATCTTTGCACCAGCAGTTCTTGTGAATTACTGGTGCAATGCCGGCCCCTGCAGATTCTCAGTCAATCAGCCACTAGCAGGGGGTGTCAATCAACCTGATCATATTCGTACAAGTTATGGAGCAGGCGGACAAGTTACAGAGCTTGATAAATATGCCCCTAAGCCTGCATTGCTTTTGTAATGTATAAACAATCAAACCCTATTCAATTGTGAAAGAGAAACTCAAACTTCAACCAACCGAGTTACGTAAGTTTGAGCACCCTAATATCAGTGATGCAATGATAAAATTGGTTATATGCCTCAATAATCTGTAGAGCAAGGAAATTAATGTTTGTAAAATAGTTGTCTGTTTCTCGATTCAGAACATAAAGGGCTAGATTACAAGTGGCACGCTATATTGCACTTTATCTCAAGCGTAAAAATAATACTTTTTGAGGGAGAGAACATAGGAATGTAAAATATGCTTATTGCGCTTCACGTTTTGCAATTTAAGTCTAAAATGATGTCGGGTTAGTGCACATGAAAAATTGCCAACCTCAATGCGTGTTACTGAAACATTAAATATAAAATATTAAAAATATTAATACAAATTATTAAAAATTATAATACAAACTGTAAAAAAATGTAAAAAATCCATAAAATATATATTTATTTTTTTAAGTATGTATCATTTTTAATACTTTTTATTAATGTTTAATATTTTATTTTTAATAATTCAATAAAGCTTATTGAGCTTAGCAACTCTTTATGACCTAGATTACAAGTTATGCGGCATGGCAGTGTTTTAGCCTATACTTCAATGATCCATTCCACACTCAAAAAATGGCTTTTGAGTGTGGAATATTCAGCTCACCCATATTACAGGTTGTGTGGTCCGGCTATATTGCTATAACCCCACAATCCATTCTGCTATCAAAGACCAGTAGTTATGGATTTTGCGAAACAAAAATGTTTCACAAAAAACATTTTTTTTTAGAAAGTACACTAACACCCATTAACCCCTAAACTGCCATCTCCCCACATCACAAATACTATAATAAATCTATTAACCCCTAATCCGCCACCCACATCGCCAACACTAAATAAACCTATTAACCCCTAAACCACCGACCTCCCACATTGCCAACACTAAATAAACCGATTAACCCCTAAACCGCTGACCCCTCACATCGCTACTACTAAAATAAACATAGCAACCATTAAACCGCTGACCCCCACATCACTACTGCTAAAATAAACCTATTAATCCCTAAACCTCTGACCCCCACATCACAAATACTAAACTAAACCTATAAACTCCTAAACTGCCGACCCCCACATTGTGACAATCTAAATTAAACTATTAACCCCCTAACTTTAAATTAAAGTTACAATATAACTACGTTCAAATAAATAAAAACTTTGCTGTAAAATAAAAAAACTAAGCTTAAACTATAAATAAAGCTAAACTTACTATTTTAACAAAATTAAGCATACCAAAAATAAAAAACCTAAATTACAAAATTAAAAAATCCTAACACTACAAAAAAACAAAAACTAAAGTTTCAAAAATAAACAAAAGTCTAAAATTACAAAATTATCCAAAAAAAAATAATTAAACCTAATCTAATACCCCTATAAAAGTTCCTTTTGTAGGGCATTGCCCTAAAGAAATCAGGGCAACCCCCTCACGACCCAAACCCCCAAAATAAAAAAGACCTAAAAAAAAATCCTAAACTACCCATTGCACCTAAAGTGGCTTTTGTATGGGCATTGCCCTTAAAAGAGCAATCAGCTGTTTAGTGACCAATCAAAAAATAGCAAAACGCCCTAATTGAAAAAAAAAAACACCCAAAAAATAATAAAAAAACTTAACACTAACCCCGACAAAGGTATTCATCATTCCTGAAGTCCGGCAGTGAAGGTTTTCTTCCAGGCGGATGCTGTTCTTTATCCTGGTGTCGCAGAGCCATCTACCATTTTCATCCAGGAGCTGAAGCGGCGCGGTGCAGGATCAGCAATGGCGCTGACATCCGACGTGGAGCCTCCTCTTTATGCAATTGTTGGCCGCACACTAAAAATTGAATGCAAGGTACCCGTTTTATATTGAGGTACCTTGCATTCCTATTGGCTGAAAATTTCAAATCAGCCAATAGTATGAGAGAAGGTGTTAGTTTTTTCCAACACTTTTTCTTCATTGACTTCTCCAAGTCGTGACTTGGATTTTGTGCGGTATGGAGCTTAACGCACCATAACGCACAACAGAAGAAGGTTTTTTGTAACTTGAAATGGCAGCTTTATGGAAAGTGCGGTACTGCTAAATTTTATGCGTTATTTAAGGACTGGGTTTAGAGAACAACTTGTAATCTAGGTGTATGTGTGCTAACCGACACCATGTTAGACCTAAATCACAAACCCTGATGCGTGTTATGCATATTTTATATACTGTACATATGATCATCACATAGAAAAAATTGAATTGTTACTATTAAGTATATATTTCAGATAATGTTAATGTAAAATGGATATTTATACCTATATATCTATAGGAATATATGCAGATATACAGATATAGTTTTATATATATATATATATATATAGCAAATTTCAGTATCTGCACTCTCACCAACTCTCCACAACTGCCAGGGTGCTCTCAGGAGTATGTAGTAGATAAATGATTCAAAGCACTCTCTGGAATTCTGACAACAAAGGCAAAATTTATTGTGATAGTGACGTTTCGGGACCAAACCTGTCCCTTCTTCTGACAGTCAAACAATGCAAAACTCAAACTTAAATAGGCCATACAGACCCTCCCCTGTATTGCTACCAATCACAGGTAAGCGTGTGCAAAAGTAAAGACCACATCAAAAATAAGGTGTGGATAAGTGATAGTGTATCGTGTGTAATTATGAATGTGTATAACATAAAAACAACTAAAAGATCATTATTAGTATAATCCTCATGTATCCTAGTAACCATTTATCATAATAATTAAATTACAAAATCATATTAGTGCAAATTCACATACTACATATTAAAGATTCACCCCTCCTTCAAAGTGCTCAAAATGGATTCTACCACTATTCAGTGGAACCACCCCTCTTCATTGATAGGTGTTAATCTACAGTCACAATCCAACTATATACTAAGTCTATTTGGATCATCAAAACAGAAAACCAAGCTATTTCTTATTGCTGTAGCTTCACAGCACCTAAATGTGAGGTATCACTAAACAAAAACACAAAACGATTTATATAAAAGCAATTTATACAAGCTTGCGATCACATCGTAACCCAATGCTGCTGTCATCATAACAATGCTTGACACACCTCCTACTCTCATAGGTCAAGCATACACACTCCCTCTCCACCTCATTATGTGATGGAAAATAGACAGACTAAAGCTGACAAATCCTTACTTGTTTAAATGGCCAGAACATAAGGAGCGCATCAATCATAAGTTGTTTCTTCTTTGCATAATAACAGTATGCCCTGTGTTATCAGATCGCAGATAGGGACAATCGTCCATGAGCACACCCTTCCCGATCTTATAGGTCAAGTGTTACCATCTGAATTGGAGATTAAGTGTATTTTCACAAGAATTAATAGCTGACATATTAATAGCGCATATCCCATAGGGTATTCCTTAATCGTACCAAATTACCATAACAGTACAGGCCGTGCGGTCAGATAGCAGCTAAAGGCAACTGTCATCCTGACATCTGAAGCCACACCCCTCACGTTCTCATAGGTCAAAAGCCATCATCGCCTATCACCACAAGCGCAAGCTGTAATGTCGCCGAATAAAGACAAACAAACCCTCAATAGATCAAATCCCTAGGATATTCATCTAGACCCAAATATTAAGTGCTTATATATCGTACATGTAACCATAATGTGGGCTTGAATAAACCGTCATCACCAATCCTAATAATTTAAGCGCCTCACACCCCCGTATCAAATCTGAATAGCTAGTAGTCTCAGTCGCACTGATAGTCCCAAAGGCGAATGAAATATAATAACACTGGTATCCTTCAGCATAAACTCCTATCATTGTGGTCACGGGCCCCACACACCCATAATGATCAGAAGTACACAAATGATGTCTCAGCATCATAGCAGTGTATACACTCAGCCTTGTCTTATGCTCAAATAAAAACCTTCTGTTAGGATGTGTAGTTCCCATATTTTACATATTAGCTACAACTACAAAGATCAGAAGTACAAAGTGACGTCTCAGCATCGTAGCAGTGTCTATACTCAGCCACATCCTCTACTCAACTACATACCTCATATTAGGTTGTGTAGTTCCCATATTTTACATATTAACTACAACCAGACCAACATACATATGTATGTATACTCTATCATACCCAAATCTTTATAGTCTAGGAAGGACCTCGTCATTAGAACAGTGTTAGGTAATATTAAACAGATATATAAGCGCCAAAAAATATAATAATAGATATAAGCACCTAAAAATTACAAACACCTAAAAATTAATAAAGATGCAGAATGTAAGACTATAGGTAAATACAGATTCATTACAACTACTATACAACCTATGAAGATCCATTACCAAATGGATGTTCCAGGCATAGAGACAATTCTAAAATATATATGACTATCCAACCTAAGAGAAGCCATTTGTATGAGGGGGCAAACCATCAACACATTGGTGAACCAAGTCCCAGATCCAGAATTGAGCACTTCAAGAGAGTGAATCTTACATATCGAGCTGATCAGGCTCTATTCAATATGAAAGTGTGAGCAAAGGTGGTGTAGTGTAAAACATCCCGTGGTACATAGTGAAATGAAAAATAGGAAAAGCTAATATTACACATACAAAATTAAAATTAAAATAAAATAAAAGCACAAGTGTCTACTGTAAACTGCCAAAAGAATGGGATAAACCATGCGTACATGGCCCCAATGGCTGATAATAAACTAAATGGATAAAGCTAAAAGTCAGATATTATTAAATAAGAGGCAACAAACGACTAGGACATTATTTTCACTCCTAAACATATATAAAATAGATCAGGACTCTCATTTGGTAATTCGATCCATGTATTAGCCCAAGAATGCTTGCCAACCAGATTGTATATTGAGGCCTCTGGGCACCAATGTACCCAATTCATGAATCCAGCGAGCCTCCTTTTGGAAAAGAATCTTCGCTCTATTACCTCCCTGTCTCAGTGGTGGCACATGATCGATCAGGCGAAACCTGAGATCAGTGACTGAGTGGTTACTGTCAAGAAAATGTCGTGCCACAGGTTGTCCAGATTTTCCACTGTCAAGTGCAGCTCTAATACTTGAACGGTGGTTCGCCATTCGAGTTCTGGCATCATCAGTAGATTTCCCAATATAAAATTTCCCACATGGGCAATTGAGGAGGTATATAATATGTGTAGTAGTACACGTTAGGAACCAGTTGATCTTATACTTTTTCTTTTTTTCGGGGTGTTGAAACATATTTCCAGTGTGCATACTGTTACATGTGACGCAACTTAAACATTTAAAGCACCCATTTTTCTTCTTAAGCCATGATTGCTTTTCCATCATTGGAGAAATATCCGTTTTCATAAGGCGGTCTCGTAAACTTCGCCCTCTTCTGTAAGATAATCTTGGTGCCCTCCACTGCTTGAATGGTAAGTTACTATCTGTTTCAATAATCTTCCACTCATCTTTAATGGCTCTCAGGATCAGATACTGATCTGGTGAATATGTTGTGATGAAGGTCATTTGTTTTTCAGCCTCGCTCCTAGTGGCCTTAACCTCCACCTGGTTGATACGATCACAGATGGCTAGTAGTTCTTTCTTCTTATATCCCCTTTGTGTGAATCTCTCCGTCATCTCTGTCAACTGGAGACGACATAAATCACCATCAGTATTATTTCTCCTGACCCTCTGATATTGGGCTTTAGGTATATTCTTGATGAGTGAGGGTTGGTGACAGCTTCTGGCATGTAGTACAGTATTCCGATCCGTACTCTTTCTGTACAGTGTAGTTCCAAGTGCGCCATTCTTCTTGAATACTCTTACGTCCAAATAATCGACAGTATCTTTACTGGCCACATACTGGAACCTGATGGTACTTTCCATGGTATTAAGTGTTTGTATCCATTGGCTCAAAGATTTTTCGTCCCCTCTCCAGACGAGGAACAGATCGTCTATATACCTACAATAAAAATAGATTGATGGATTTTCATAGACGTTCATCAAAGTTGTTTCATACTCCTCCATAAATAGATTCGCCAGCGATGGGGCCACATTCGATCCCATCGCTGTTCCTGCAATTTGTAGGTAGAAGGGGTTGTTGAATCTAAAGTAGTTCTTTTCAAGGCACATAGAAAGGAGGTCAATCAAGATATGCTCTGGTGGGCCAACATAGGGCATTCGCCTTAATGCTTTTGCTACTGCTGTTATTCCTGCGGAGTGGGGAATGACCGTGTATAGACTTGAGACATCCATGGTAACAAGTAGATCAGTTTCACTAATATCTTTCAAAGAGATGATATTTTGTATAAATGTTGTAGAATCCTGAATGAAGGATCTCATTCTTCTCACTAAAGGTTGTAGAAAATGATCCACAAATATAGCCAGAGATTATAGAAGGGACCCCCTTGCGGACACGATAGGTCTCCCAGGGGGGTGTACAGGATCTTTATGGATCTTGGGGAGTATATACATGATGGGTATAATAGGAAAATCCTTTCGTAAGAATCTTGCTTCCTGTTCTGTAATAGACCCCTCTTGCGTCCATATCACAATCTTGTTGTCAATCTCACGTTTTAGAGCTAATGTCGGATCTCTATCAAGCATCTTATATGTTGTTTCATCCGAAAGTTGGCGAATAACCTCATCCTTATAATCAGTTGTATTCATTATTACGACAGCCCCACCTTTGTCGGCCGGGCGAATCATAATGGTAGAATCATCTCCCAGGGTCTTCAAAGCCACCCTCTCCTCCTTGGAGAGATTATCAAAATGTCTGGATGTGCTCCTCATTTCTTCTGTCAAATTCATAAGATATTTGGTATAGGTGGTAATTGATGCATTGCTGGAGCTTGGATCAAAGGAACCCGCGGTTCTAAAGTGATGGTTGCTCTCACTTGTGGTGCCGAAATGTTCCTTTAGGCGTAATTGTCTGCCAAATTTTTGAATGTCCACCAGTGTGTTAAACGTATTCATCTTGGTGTATGGCACAAAGGAGAGTCCTTTATTCAATAGTGACACTTCACCTGCAGTTAACTCCCTGGAGCAAATATTAAAGACATTGTTAATTATCTCCTCCGAGTAGACGACCGGCGGGATATGCCCCCCCCCTTCTCGTGTGCGGCCGGGGCCTCTTCCTAAAAAACGAGACGATGTCTGGGAATATGGGGCTAGTGGGGGCCTGGTCGATACTTCTTCACGTGGGAGTTCCCACTGTTGTTGCCCACGGGATCTGGTAGAAATACCGGTAGAGGTAGGTGTTCCAGTGTCACTTTCACTTTCTAATTCAGCACTGTCACCCGAGCTTGTATCAACCGTATTAAGGTTTCTTTTAGTATGGCGTCTTTCCCGTCTGGGTCTAAATTGCTTTCTCTCCTGGGGTGCCAGCATCCAACGATAGACACTTTTGTGTGTATAATCAAGATTTACAGTTTGTAATTTACGATTTTTAAAGGCAATGAGTTCTTGTTTATATAATTTCACTTGTGTTGTGAGCTTATTAAGCCAATCGCAGGTATTATCAGTTCTTAATCTTACTGCTTGATCATTCTCAAATGCCCTTATTTCAATTCTTACTTTGGCTAATAGTTTTCCAGCCTCCCGGATCACCAGTAACATGAGGTCAAATGAGCATTTATTAAGTATTTTGCTCCAGTTAATACAAAACTCCGTATTTGATCTACCAATTGTAGGCACATTCCTGATTCTGAAGCCTCTGGGTATCATTCGTTTTTTATGATACTCGGATAGATACGTCCCATGTAAGTTAAGGTCTATTTCTCTCTGTTTGAGTTTGGCCCAGGTGTTATATAGTGACTGATTAGACTCCTCCACTTGTTGTTCTTCAATTGAGCCAAATCCGATGAGATCAGCGTCGTCATCAGTAAACATCAGTATATCTTCATCTTTCTCCCCTCCACAGGCACCTAGTGTAACTGTATTGTCCTCAGTCTGTGTTAATGCCTTATTCGCCTCCATATTATAAACAGTTCAGTAGACCCAAAAAGAATAAGGGAAGTTGCTGAATAGGCTAAGCTCAGCCTTGATGTGGGTGCATTATACCATGGGGTATTTAATATAGCAAAGTTCAGTATCTGCACTCTCACCAACTCTCCACAACTGCCAGGGTCCTCTCAGGAGTATGTAGTAGATAAATGATTCAAAGCACTCTCTGGACTTCTGACAACAAAGGCAAAATTTATTGTGATAGTGACGTTTCGGGACCAAACCTGTCCCTTCTTCTGACAGTCAAACAATGCAAAACTGAAACTTAAATAGGCCATACAGACCCTCCCCTGTATTGCTAGCAATCACAGGTAAGTGTGTGCAAAAGTAAAGACCACATCAAAAATAAGGTGTGGATAATTGATAGTGTATCGTGTGTAATTATGAATGTGTATAACATAAAAACAACTAAAAGATCATTATTAGTATAATCCTCATGTATCCTAGTAACCATTGATCATAATAATTAAATTACAAAATCATATTAGTGCAAATTCACATACTACATATTAAAGATTCACCCCTCCTTCAAAGTGCTCAAAATGGATTCTACCACTATTCAGTGGAACCACCCCTCTTCATTGATAGGTGTTAATCTACAGTCACAATCCAACTATATACTAAGTCTATTTGGATCATCAAAACAGAAAACCAAGCTATTTATTATTGCTGTAGCTTCACAGCACCTAAATGTGAGGTATCACTAAACAAAAACACAAAACGATTTATATAAAAGCAATTTATACAAGCTTGCGATCACATCGTAACCCAATGCTGCTGTCATCATAACAATGCTTGACACACCTCCTACTCTCATAGGTCAAGCATACACACTCCCTCTCCACCTCATTATGTGATGGAAAATAGACAGACTAAAGCTGACAAATCCTTACTTGTTTAAATGGCCAGAACATAAGGAGCGCATCAATCATAAGTTGTTTCTTCTTTGCATAATAACAGTATGGAGGCGAATGAGGCATTAACACAGACTGAGGACAATACAGTTACACTAGGTGCCTGTGGAGGGGAGAAAGATGAAGATATACTGATGTTTACTGATGAGGACGCTGATCTCATCATATTTGGCTCAATTGAAGAACAACAAGTGGAGGAGTCTAATCAGTCACTATATAACACCTGGGCCAAACTCAAACAGAGAGAAATAGACCTTAACTTACATGGGACGTATCTATCTGAGTATCATAAAAAACGAATGATACCCAGAGGCTTCAGAATCAGGAATGTGCCTACAATCGGTAGATCAAATACGGAGTTTTGTATTAACTGGAGCAAAATACTTAATAAATGCTCATTTGACCTCATGTTACTGGTGATCCGGGAGGCTGGAAAACTATTAGCCGAAGTAAGAATTGAAATAAGGGCATTTGAGAATGATCAAGCAGTAAGATTAAGAACTGATAATACCTGCGATTGGCTTAATAAGCTCACAACACAAGTGAAATTATATAAACAAGAACTCATTGCCTTTAAAAATAGTAAATTACAAACTGTAAATCTTGATTATACACACAAAAGTGTCTATCGTTGGATGCTGGCACCCGAGGAGAGAAAGCTATTTAGACCCAGACGGGAAAGACGCCATACTAAAAGAAACCTTAATACGGTTGATACAAGCTCGGGTGACAGTGCTGAATTAGAAAGTGAAAGTGACACTGGAACACCTACCTCTACCGGTATTACTACCAGATCCCGTGGGCAACAACAGTGGGAACTCCCACGTGAAGAAGTATCGACCAGACCCCCACTAGCCCCATATTCCCAGACATCGTCTCGTTTTTTAGGAAGAGGCCCCGGCCGCACACGAGAAGGGGGGGGGGCATATCCCGCCGGTCGTCTACTCGGAGGAGATAATTAACAATGTCTTTAATATTAGCTCCAGGGAGTTAACTGCAGGTGAAGTGTCACTATTGAATAAAGGACTCTCCTTTGTGCCATACACCAAGATGAATACGTTTAACACACTGGTGGACATTCAAAAATTTGGCAGACAATTACGCCTAAAGGAACATTTCGGAACCACATGTGAGAGCAACCATCACTTTAGAACCGCGGGTTCCTTTGATCCAAGCTCCAGCAATGCATCAATTACCACCTATACCAAATATCTTATGAATTTGACAGAAGAAATGAGGAGCACATCCAGACATTTTGATAATCTCTCCAAGGAGGAGAGGGTGGCTTTGAAGACCCTGGGAGATGATTCTACCATTATGATTCGCCTGGCCGACAAAGGTGGGGCTGTCGTAATAATGAATACAACTGATTATAAGGATGAGGTTATTCGCCAACTTTCGGATGAAACAACATATAAGATGCTTGATAGAGATCCGACATTAGCTCTAAAACGTGAGATTGACAACAAGATTGTGATATGGACGCAAGAGGGGTCTATTACAGAACAGGAAGCAAGATTCTTACGAAAGGATTTTCCTATTATACCCATCATGTATATACTCCCCAAGATCCATAAAGATCCTGTACACCCCCCTGGGAGACCTATTGTGTCCGCAAGGGGGTCCCTTCTACAATCTCTGGCTATATTTGTGGATCATTTTCTACAACCTTTAGTGAGAAGAATGAGATCCTTCATTCAGGATTCTACAACATTTATACAAAATATCATCTCTTTGAAAGATATTAGTGAAACTGATCTACTTGTTACCATGGATGTCTCAAGTCTATACACGGTCATTCCCCACTCCGCAGGAATAACAGCAGTAGCAAAAGCATTAAGGCGAATGCCCTATGTTGGCCCACCAGAGCATATCTTGATTGACCTCCTTTCTATGTGCCTTGAAAAGAACTACTTTAGATTCAACAACCCCTTCTACCTACAAATTGCAGGAACAGCGATGGGATCGAATGTGGCCCCATCGCTGGCGAATCTATTTATGGAGGAGTATGAAACAACTTTGATGAACGTCTATGAAAATCCATCAATCTATTTTTATTGTAGGTATATAGACGATCTGTTCCTCGTCTGGAGAGGGGACGAAAAATCTTTGAGCCAATGGATACAAACACTTAATACCATGGAAAGTACCATCAGGTTCCAGTATGTGGCCAGTAAAGATACTGTCGATTATTTGGACGTAAGAGTATTCAAGAAGAATGGCGCACTTGGAACTACACTGTACAGAAAGAGTACGGATCGGAATACTGTACTACATGCCAGAAGCTGTCACCAACCCTCACTCATCAAGAATATACCTAAAGCCCAATATCAGAGGGTCAGGAGAAATAATACTGATGGTGATTTATGTCGTCTCCAGTTGACAGAGATGACGGAGAGATTCACACGAAGGGGATATAAGAAGAAAGAACTACTAGCCATCTGTGATCGTACCAACCAGGTGGAGGTTAAGGCCACTAGGAGCGAGGCTGAAAAACAAATGACCTTCATCACAACATATTCACCAGATCAGTATCTGATCCTGAGAGCCATTAAAGATGAGTGGAAGATTATTGAAACAGATAGTAACTTACCATTCAAGCAGTGGAGGGCACCAAGATTATCTTACAGAAGAGGGCGAAGTTTACGAGACCGCCTTATGAAAACGGATATTTCTCCAATGATGGAAAAGCAATCATGGCTTAAGAAGAAAAATGGGTGCTTTAAATGTTTAAGTTGCGTCACATGTAACAGTATGCACACTGGAAATATGTTTCAACACCCCGAAAAAAAGAAAAAGTATAAGATCAACTGGTTCCTAACGTGTACTACTACACATATTATATACCTCCTCAATTGCCCATGTGGGAAATTTTATATTGGGAAATCTACTGATGATGCCAGAACTCGAATGGCGAACCACCGTTCAAGTATTAGAGCTGCACTTGACAGTGGAAAATCTGGACAACCTGTGGCACGACATTTTCTTGACAGTAACCACTCAGTCACTGATCTCAGGTTTCGCCTGATCGATCATGTGCCACCACTGAGACGGGGAGGTAATAGAGCGAAGATTCTGCTCCAAAAGGAGGCTCGCTGGATTCATGAATTGGGTACATTGGTGCCCAGAGGCCTCAATATACAATCTGGTTGGCAAGCATTCTTGGGCTAATACATGGATCGAATTACCAAATGAGAGTCCTGATCTATTTTATATATGTTTAGGAGTGAAAATAATGTCCTAGTCGTTTGTTGCCTCTTATTTAATAATATCTGACTTTTAGCTTTATCCATTTAGTTTATTATCAGCCATTGGGGCCATGTACGCATGGTTTATCCCATTCTTTTGGCAGTTTACAGTAGACACTTGTGCTTTTATTTTATTTTAATTTTAATTTTGTATGTGTAATATTAGCTTTTCCTATTTTTCATTTCACTATGTACCACGGGATGTTTTACACTACACCACCTTTGCTCACACTTTCATATTGAATAGAGCCTGATCAGCTCGATATGTAAGATTCACTCTCTTGAAGTGCTCAATTCTGGATCTGGGACTTGGTTCACCAATGTGTTGATGGTTTGCCCCCTCATACAAATGGCTTCTCTTAGGTTGGATAGTCATATATATTTTAGAATTGTCTCTATGCCTGGAACATCCATTTGGTAATGGATCTTCATAGGTTGTATAGTAGTTGTAATGAATCTGTATTTACCTATAGTCTTACATTCTGCATCTTTATTCATTTTTAGGTGTTTGTAATTTTTAGGTGCTTATATCTATTATTATATTTTTTGGCGCTTATATATCTGTTTAATATTACCTAACACTGTTCTAATGACGAGGTCCTTCCTAGACTATAAAGATTTGGGTATGATAGAGTATACATAAATATGTATGTTGGTCTGGTTGTAGTTAATATGTAAAATATGGGAACTACACAACCTAATATGAGGTATGTAGTTGAGTAGAGGATGTGGCTGAGTATAGACACTGCTACGATGCTGAGACGTCACTTTGTACTTCTGATCTTTGTAGTTGTAGCTAATATGTAAAATATGGGAACTACACATCCTAACAGAAGGTTTTTATTTGAGCATAAGACAAGGCTGAGTGTATACACTGCTATGATGCTGAGACATCATTTGTGTACTTCTGATCATTATGGGTGTGTGGGGCCCGTGACCACAATGATAGGAGTTTATGCTGAAGGATACCAGTGTTATTATATATCATTCGCCTTTGGGACTATCAGTGCGACTGAGACTACTAGCTATTCAGATTTGATACGGGGGTGTGAGGCGCTTAAATTATTAGGATTGGTGATGACGGTTTATTCAAGCCCACATTATGGTTACATGTACGATATATAAGCACTTAATATTTGGGTCTAGATGAATATCCTAGGGATTTGATCTATTGAGGGTTTGTTTGTCTTTATTCGGCGACATTACAGCTTGCGCTTGTGGTGATAGGCGATGATGGCTTTTGACCTATGAGAACGTGAGGGGTGTGGCTTCAGATGTCAGGATGACAGTTGCCTTTAGCTGCGATCTGACCGCACGGCCTGTACTGTTATGGTAATTTGGTACGATTAAGGAATACCCTATGGGATATGCGCTATTAATATGTCAGCTATTAATTCTTGTGAAAATACACTTAATCTCCAATTCAGATGTTAACACTTGACCTATAAGATCGGGAAGGGTGTGCTCACGGACGATTATCCCTAGCTGCGATCTGATAACACAGGGCATACTGTTATTATGCAAAGAAGAAACAACTTATGATTGATGCGCTCCTTATGTTCTGGCCATTTAAACAAGTAAGGATTTGTCAGCTTTAGTCTGTCTATTTTCCATCACATAATGAGGTGGAGAGGGAGTGTGTATGCTTGACCTATGAGAGTAGGAGGTGTGTCAAGCATTGTTATGATGACAGCAGCATTGGGTTACGATGTGATCGCAAGCTTGTATAAATTGCTTTTATATAAATCGTTTTGTGTTTTTGTTTAGTGATACCTCACATTTAGGTGCTGTGAACCTACAGCAATAAGAAATAGCTTGGTTTTCTCTTTTGATGATCCAAATAGACTTAGTATATAGTTGGATTGTGACTGTAGATTAACACCTATCAATGAAGAGGGGTGGTTCCACTGAATAGTGGTAGAATCCATTTTGAGCACTTTGAAGGAGGGGTGAATCTTTAATATGTAGTATGTGAATTTGCACTAATATGATTTTGTAATTTAATTATTATGATCAATGGTTACTAGGATACATGAGGATTATACTAATAATGATCTTTTAGTTGTTTTTATGTTATACACATTCATAATTACACACGATACACTATCACTTATCCACACCTTATTTTTGATGTGGTCTTTACTTTTGCACACGCTTACCTGTGATTGGTAGCAATACAGGGGAGGGTCTGTATGGCCTATTTAAGTTTGAGTTTTGCATTGTTTGACTGTCAGAAGAAGGGACAGGTTTGGTCCCGAAACGTCACTATCACAATAAATTTTGCCTTTGTTGTCAGAAGTCCAGAGAGTGCTTTGAATCATTTATCTACTATATATATATATATATATATATATATATATATATATATATATATATATACATCTATATACAGTAAAAATGACATTCTCCTGTATGTGAAGAACATTTCTGCTAGATTACGAGTTTTGTCGGTAAAGCCGTGCGTTGCTAACGAGCCTTTTTTTTTCCAGTGCTCACTTTAAACAAGGCTGGTATTACAAGTTTTCTGAATGGCTGCGTTAGCCTCAGAAAAGTGAGCGTTGAGCAAATTTAGCGCCACTTCTCACTGTAATACCAGCGTTGCTTACGGTAGTGGTAAGCTGGCTAAAACGTGCTCATGCACGATCTCCCCATAGGAAACAATGGGGCTGAGACGGCTGAAAAAAAAACTAACACCTGCAAAAAAGCAGCGTTCAGCTCCTAACTCAGCCCCATTGTTTCCTATGGGAAAATACCTTCTAAGTCTAAACCTAACACCCTAGCATGAACCCCGAGTCTAAACACCCCTAACCTTACACTTATTAACGCCTAATCCTCGCCACCTGCATTATATTATTAACCCCTAATCTGCCCCTCCGGACACCGCCGCCACCTACATTATACATATGAACCCCTAATCTGCTGCCCCTAACATCGCCGACACCTACATTATATTTATTAACCCTTAATCTGCCACCCCCAATGTCGCCGCCACCTACCTGCAATTATTAACCCCTAATCTGCTGACCGGACATTGCTGCCACTATAATAAATGTATTAACCCCTAAACCGCTGCGCTCCCGCCTCGCAAACACTATAACATTTGTTATTAACCCCTAATCTGCCGTCCCTAACATCGCCGCCATCTACCTACAATTATTAACCACTAATCTGCCACCCCCAACGTCACCGCTACTATATTAAATGTATTAACCCCTAAACCTAAGTCTAACCCTAACCCTAACACCCCCCTATCTTAAATCTATTTTTAATAAATCTAAATAAAATTAATATAATTAAATAAATTATTCCTAAATATTTACCTATAAAATAAACCCTAATATAGCTACAATATAACTAATAGTTACATTGTAGCTATTTTAGGATTTATTTTTATTTTACAGGCAACTTTGTATTTATTTTAACTAGGAACAATAGTTATTAAATAGTTATTAACTATTTAATAACTACCTAGTTAAAATAAGTACAAATTTACCTGTAAAATAAACCCTAACCTAAGTTACAATCGGAACAGCCAATAGAATGCGAGCTCAATCTGATTGGCTGATTGGATCAGCCAATCGGATTGAACTTGATTCTGATTGGCTGATTCCATCAGCCAATCAGAATATTCCTACCTTAATTCCGATTGGCTGATAGAATCCTATCAGCCAATCGGAATTCGAGGGACGCCATCTTGGATGACGTCCCTTAAAGGAACCGTCATTCTTCAGTTGGACGTCGCCGGATGAAGATGGGTCCGCGGTGGAGGTCTTCAGGATGGAGCCGGTCCTCATCGGATGAAGATAGAAGATGCCGCTTGGAAGATGATGGTTTCCGGTCCGGATCTACTCTTCTTCCCGGATAGGATGAAGACTTTGGAGCCTCTTCTGGACCTCTTCAGCCGCCAGAAGATGGATCGCCAGCCCCCGCTTGGGTTGGATGAAGATTTTGGAGCCAGGACGGATCGGTGAACCTGGTATGGTGAAGACAAGGTAGGATGATCTTCAGGGGCTTAGTGTTAGGTTTATTTAAGGGGGGTTTGGGTTAGATTAGGGGTATGTGGGTGGTGGGTTGTAATGTTGGGGGGGGGATTGTATGTTTTTTTTTACAGGCAAAAGAGCTGAACTTATTGGGGCATGCCCCGCAAAGGGCCCTGTTCAGGGCTGGTAAGGTAAAAGAGCTTTGAACTTTAGTAATTTAGAATAGGGTAGGACATTTTTTATTTTGGGGGGCTTTGTTATTTTATTAGGGGGCTTAGAGTAGGTGTAATTAGTTTAAAATTGTTGTAAGATTTTCCTTATGTTTGTAAATATTTTTTTATTTTTTGTAACTTAGTTCTTTTTTATTTTTTGTACTTTAGTTAGTTTATTTCATTGTAGTTATTTGTAGATATTGTATTTAATTAATGTATTGATAGTGTAGTGTTAGGTTTAATTGTAGGTAATTGTAGATATTTTATTTAATTAATTTAATGATAGTGTAGTGTTAGGTTTAATTGTAACTTAGGTTAGGATTTATTTTACAGGTAATTTTGTTATTACTTTAACTAGGTAACTATTAAATAGTTATTAACTATTTAATAGCTATTATACCTGGTTAAAATAATTACAAAGTTACCTGTAAAATAAATATTAATCCTAAAATAGCTATAATATAATTATAATTTATAGTGTAGCTATATTAGGATTTATTTTACAGGTAAGTATTTAGCTTTAAATAGGAATAATTTATTTAATAAGAGATAATTAATTTAGTTAGATGTAAATTATATTTAATTTAGGGGGGTGTTAGTGTTAGGGTTAGACTTAGCTTTAGGGGTTAATACATTTATTAGAATAGCGGTGAGCTCCAATCGGCAGATTAGGGGTTAATAATTGAAGTTAGGTGGTGGCGATGTTAGGGAGGGCAGATTAGGGGTTAATACTATTTATTATAGGGTTAGTGAGGCGGATTAGGGGTTAATAAGTGTAGGCAGGTGGAGGCGACGTTGTGGGGGGCAGATTAGGGGTTAATAAATATAATATAGGGGTCGGCGATGTTAGGGCAGCAGATTAGGGGTACATAGGGATAATGTAAGTAGCGGCGGTTTACGGAGCGGCAGATTAGGGGTTAATAATAATATGCAGGGGTCAGCGATAGCGGGGGCGGCAGATTAGGGGTTAATAAGTGTAAGGTTAGGGGTGTTTAGACTCGGGGTACATGTTAGAGTGTTAGGTGCAGACGTAGGAAGTGTTTCCGCATAGCAAACAATGGGGCTGTGTTAGGAGCTGAACGCGGCTTTTTTGCAGGTGTTAGGTTTTTTTTTCAGCTCAAACAGCCCCATTGTTTCCTATGGGGGAATCGTGCACAAGCACTTTTTTGAGGCTGGCTGCGTCCGTAAGCAACTCTGGTATCGAGAGTTGAAGCTGCGTTAAATATGCTCTACGCTCCTTTTTTGGAGCCTAACGCAGCCTTTATGTGGACTCTCAATACCAGAGTTATTTTTATGGTGCGGCCAGAAAAAAGCCGGCGTTAGCTACGCGGGTCCTTACCGACAAAACTCTAAATCTAGCCGTGTGTTTTAAATAGGAATAATTTATTTAATTATAGTAATTTTATTTAGATTTATTAAAAATAGATTTAAGTTAGGGGGGTGTTAGGGTTAGGGTTAGACTTAGGTTTAGGGGTTAATACATTTCATATAGTAGCGGCGATGTTGGGGGCGGCAGATTAGGGGTTAATAATTGTAGGTAGGTGGCGGCGATGTTAGGGACGACAGATTAGGGTTTAATAAGAAATTTTATAGTGTTTGCGAGGCAGGAGTGTGGCGGTTTAGGGGTTAATACATTTATTATTGTAACGGCGATGTTGGGGTTAATAATTGTAGGTAGGTGGCGGCGATGTTGGGGAGGCAGATTGAGGGTTAACAAATATAATGTAGGTGTCGGCGATGTTTGGGGCAGCAGATTAGGGGTTCATAGGTATAATGTAGGTGGCGGCGATGTCCGGTCGGCAGATTAGGGGTTAAAAAAAATATTTTTGTGTTTGTGATGTGGGGGGAGGGGGGGGGTTAATAGGGAGTTTATGGGTGTTAGTGTACTTTGTAGCACCTTAGTCAAGAGCTTTATGTACCGGCGTTAGCCCATAAAACTCTTAACTACTGACTTTTAAATGCGGTAGGAGTCTTGGAGTCTTGGAGGTAGAGGCTGTACTGTAAAATAAATATTAATCCTAAAATAGCTATAATATAATTATAATTTATAGTGTAGCTATATTAGGATTTATTTTACAGGTAAGTATTTAGCTTTAAATAGGAATAATTTATATAATAAGAGATAATTAATTTAGTTAGATGTAAATTATATTTAATTTAGGGGGGTGTTAGTGTTAGGGTTAGACTTAGCTTTAGGGGTTAATACATTTATTAGAATAGCGGTGAGCTCCAGTCGGCAGATTAGGGGTTAATAATTGAAGTTAGGTGTCGGCGATGTTAGGGAGGGCAGATTAGGGGATAATACTATTTATTATAGGGTTAGTGAGGCGGATTAGGGGTTACTAACTTTATTATAGTAGCGCTCAGGTCCGGTCGGCAGATTAGGGGTTAATAAGTGTAGGCAGGTGGAGGCGACGTTGTGGGGGGCAGATTAGGGGTTAATAAATATAATATAGGGGTCGGCGATGTTAGGGCAGCAGATTAGGGGTACATAGGGATAATGTAAGTAGCTGCGGTTTACGGAGCGGCAGATTAGGGGTTAATAATAATATGCAGGGGTCAGCGATAGCGGGGGCGGCAGATTAGGGGTTAATAAGTGTAAGGTTAGGGGTGTTTAGACTCGGGGTACATGTTAGAGTGTTAGGTGCAGACGTAGGAAGTGTTTCCGCATAGCAAACAATGGGGCTGCGTTAGGAGCTGAACACGGCTTTTTTGCAGGTGTTAGGTTTTTTTTTTCAGCTCAAACAGCCCCATTGTTTCCTATGGGGGAATCGTGCACGAGCACTTTTTTGAGGCTGGCCGCGTCCGTAAGCAACTCTGGTATCGAGAGTTGAAGCTGCGTTA